>NC_056725.1:804193449-804413449 GCF_019279795.1 Protopterus annectens
CATACATACGAATGCTACCACACACATGGCGAGGGCTATTACCTACAGCCACATTCCTGGCCATTTTGGTGGATCATATGCCTTAATCTGCTTATGGGCAAATCAGAATACCAGGAAAACTATTTCCCTCCCTCATGGATGGCTAGCCAGCATTCAGCGGTTCACTGCTATCCACCCTCATACCCAGATCTTCAAGCACATGAACCATTACCTGAACTCAGGCTGTCTAGCAAGTAGTCAGAGCTTCATCCCTCTGTGTCACAGGGATGAAGTCTAGTATCCAAAATTACCCAGAGAGTTTCTAATGGTGACTACAGTGACAGTATCTGCTGATCCAAATGAGGAATACTAAATCTAGGAAAAGGAAAAATACTTAAGAGCAGACATATAATGTAATCCAAAACTCTGAATACAACAATCAATGGCACTGAGCTCTCTACTTATAGCACAAAAAATGAATGAAACTACTGAAGCACTGAATGACATAAAAGCACACCATGTAACCAACTCCATACCCACTGAAATAGCAACAATGAAAGAATGTATGCTGCACGCAATCAACAGAACATAAGTAGTGGGTTATGACTTAACAAAAAATTCTGATATTTCAACACCCTATAATGAGACAGTCTAAAAACAAAGAATCAGAGATGGAGGTGAAGAATGAATAAATAAAGATTAGCTTACACAAAGGACAAAGCCAGCAAAAAAAAAAAAAAAGTTTGGTGGTAATTTTTAGAAAAACAACAGAAACAGTCATACCTGTAAGGGCAGGCAGGAGTCTGCACTTAGTGAAAAAGCCCACAGAATATTTTGCACCGGGATCTGCTAATGAACTAAAACAACCTAGACAAGAAACTGAGCTTTACCACCATTCTAAAGCCGAAGGTTTTGAAATTAGAGACACCAGGACAGATATTCAAAAGTAATTTAATGAAGGCTTTCTGTGATCTACATTTTTAAGCTCACACCAGACAACAGCATAATTACGTTTATTGTAGTAATGCATTTATGAAGAATCCATGGTTTTAAAATTCAAGATGCTATATCCCACTTACTTCAGAATGTTATTTTTGACAGGGTTCAAAACCCTTATGCAGACACAGGAAGCAATGGAGACTACAAAACAATGAAATACTTAACACAACAAACTTGGGAGTTGGAAATGTACTAAGGGTAGTCTAAGTGACACTGACAGGCTGAATCAGCCATGAGTACTAAAATAGTTTTCATTGTTTAAAGCGAAAGTGGTGTTGTCTCTTATGCATCATCCTCAACATGAAAAACTAAAAAACAGAGGTAATCCAAAGGGCTCGAGTGGTATCCCACCTGTGACCCAGAAGGTGACAGTATTAACAAGAAACAAAGGATTAGTCCAGATAAAATCACTTTAACCCATCTAGGAGACTAGCTCTCAGATACCCTTCCCTGTGGGAGGAATAAAGATGCCTTGCTGAAGTTTCAAGTAGGTTATTCAATTAAGTAGGTAAACACAGACATCCAAATAAGAGGGCCAGGATATTCCCATATATTAGAAAGTATAACCAGATGGTTCTGGATCTCCTGGAGACCCATCTCAGAGTCAGTACATAAAGCTAGATAATTAGTTAAGCTTGGGTACAAGAGAAGTTACTGTTCATCTTAGCAAAGATTACGGCAGAGACATGAAGCATTAATGCTATCAAGGACCTGTCAAATAAACAAAATTAAGATGGACAAGGCAACACGGAGTGGTTAAAGAATTTTGGACGTTCGATATGTGACTAGACATAGTATACCTTCCTCCAGGCATTAACCAAAAAGTAAAATAGGGTTACAATTAGTCAATAATATAAGTTTTGGTAAGATCTGACTGCCATTTGGTTACTGGAATGTAGCAGTGACTCAAGAAATGTGACAAGCGTGTCTCATGCCAACTCGGTACTTGTAATTTGCAAAATTTTAGGAAGTGGACTACTGTGTTAAGGGTCTACTGAACACATTTAGTTTTGGACCTAACCTTGACGTCATACCTACTCATCCCTTCCTAGGTCAGGTGAGGCCTGGGTAGCAGATGGACAAAGGTAACTGATTGAGACATTGAACATATTGCATATAGGCCTTTCTAGTCATACAGTTCTGACTACGGATGCAATTAGGGTGAAGGCTATCGAGTAAATCAGAAGAGGTTTCCAAACTACTACATTAATGATGAAGAATTTAACCATGGTTCCACAGACGTATTGCTTGGTTAAATAAAGTAAGTGTGTTTGTAGAGGGTGATCTCTTCAGGACTGATGGAAAACTGCAAAAACACCACTGAAAAAGGTACAGTGGGACTGTGCTGAAGTGCTACAGAAACATGTTAAGGAACGTTTTACATATGGCAGAACTGATTATCAAAGCAGCAGCTTGACAAGGCTACTGAAGAGAACAAAAACAGGAAGAGGTAAGAGTGAGAAAAAAAATGCTACAACAGGACTAAAAACATTCTTAGAACCCACCAGCTGTTCATCTTTAGTATTAAGTTTAAGGCATCTAAAAGCTGGTAGACTTATTCCCAATCCTACAGCAGAGGATAGACTGATTACGGGACCATGAATACATTTGTGCAGGGCTTTAAATGATCATATGCTCAAATACATATAAACAGAAAGCATTAAAAGAAACAGTAAGGAGCTTTACTATGGAGGATATAAAATCGGACGAAGAAACAGCCACAGAAATTGCAAAAGAATTAAGAAAAGCTCCAAAATGGAAAATTCCAGGCTGAACACAGCACCTAACTTCTGATTAAAGATCTTAACATCTTCATGTTAGATTTATATGCCTTAATTGCGTGCATTGTGGCTCAGTGGTAGTATCTTTGACTGACACGTGGGAGGCCTGGGTTTGAATCCTGATCAATGCAGCATGGCATTTAAATTGGCTAGCCTTAGAATGATTCACAAGGGCAGCTAGACTAGTACTTACCTATAAACCTTTGGTTTGGCCCAAAGTAAAAATTACTTACACTGCCTGAGTGGACACCAACCTGGTTAAAAGGAAAATGATACTCCTCCTTAAGAGGAAGCCAGCTAGCCACCCTAAGAAATATAGACCAATAACTTGTCTTCCTACTATATACACGTTATACAATGGAATTAATGTAGACAAGAGGTTTTTTTTGTCATTTGGAATAAAATGGCAACAGTTTTGTAATAAAGACTTCCAAGATGGCTGGACACTGAGTAACAGCTTATTTCTAGCTCTCCCAGTCTGAAAACAGAAACTCAGCAGATAAAACCAGCAGACTTGTGTTTATGGGTACATTTTAGTAACTGGCTAGTAACTGTACTGCCTGGATGCCAGGAACAAAAAAATACAGAAAACCTGGAAAAAGATAAGCTAAAAAAACTGAAGAAACACTGACTGAGGAGAGGTTCTGCAGCTGCCCGGCAAAAAGCAATGCAGCCTTCAAACATGACTTCCAGTAACCTACAGGAAGATGCAATACAACAGAGTACAGACCTGGTTAAAATAAACAAAACACTGATGGAGTATATAAACACAAATAAAAGGCTGGAAAAAGATGGAAGATGCTTTAAACAGATATTCAGATGAGCTGATAAAAGCTGCAAAAATCAGAGGTCGAAATAAAGAAAAGGATGGCTGAATATGAGACTGCTTGGGAAGAGATGTTTTAAAAAATAATAGAATTAGAGGACACAGCACATAGGGAAAACCTGAGATTTTCAGCTATACCAGAGAATCTGGAAGGAACATACTACATTAATGTTGTGAAAGCACAAATAAGCAACCGGACTGGTATTCCACACCAGGAGTTGTTAGTTGAAAGGGCACATTGTGTGTATGCTCCAAACCTGGCTTTAATAAAGCGACCTAGACCTTTAATAGTAAAGATGCAATCCCATCACCAGAAGGAGTTGATTCTGACAAAATTGTGGCAGAAGGATGAAGTACTAAAAGTGGGAGACAGCAGAGTGTTTGTGGAGAATGATTACTCATTGTATACCAGACAGAAGAGGAGTAAATTTATTCCACTATTCAGGAAATGTCGAGATGTAGCTGTAAGATTCAAACTGCTGTACTCAGCTGTCTTCAAGGTATTCTTCCCTGGAGGGAAAAATCATTTTTGATGAAGTACATGCTAAGGAGGAAATACAAAAGTTTGTCCAACAAAAAGTGAGCTGTGAAACAGATGGAAATTCTGCTTCTTGTTCTTCTGGTACTAAAGACCAGAGAGAGAGAGAGAGAGACTGTACCTTGGAAACGTTTTCCATTGTTTCAACAGAAAAGTTTGGAGAGAAGGAAGGGAGCACAAGATTGACTAGAAGAGTCAAGCGTACGTTGGAAATGAAGCATTGACAAGATTCTGGAGATGGAAAACAGTCATAAAACAATTAACTTAATATGGGATTACAATGCTATAATTATATTTGCGAAATATGACAGAACAAAAAAATCTGGGAACATTGTACTTTTTCAGAGTTTGTTGGATTTGTGAGGGACTCTAAAGCACATGTCCTACTTCATGTTATTAATGTTTGGAAAAGTGCTTTGGGGAAGCAAGAGGAGGGAGAAAGTTTAAGTAAGTACATTTTTTTCCTTAAATAGTACCAATTTTGCGGCATGTGATTTTCTTTACCTGCTATAAAGTAAAGTTTTTCAGTTATTTGTAAGTGTAATGGATATTGTAAACAGGTGCTGCTGTTTTTTTCCCTCCCTTCTCTCTCGTTCAGTTTTAAGAAATGTAGGCACTGCAATGCATAAAAAAGCCTGTTTGGAAGGCATGATGACACAGATTGATGTGTTTTTTCTCGTTTTTGCATGGGGAAATGGCTGCATTGAAGACCTTGGATTGATTTACTGACAAGTTTTGAGAGACAGCAGGTGAATTAAAGAACACTGAATATTGTGAGGCTTTTTTTTCGAGCAAATACATGTAAGCTCAGTAAGAATTATCCACCTGGGTTTCATGTTTCCATGGAAAGAATCTGATAAAGAGAAACTGGCTGTCTGGTTCTCATATTTCCATAGACACAATCTGATATACTTGCTACAGTCCAGTGGTGAGTGACTGGCTGAGAAAAAAAAACTTGGCTAAGAGATAATGTTCTCAGAAGTCATTTAGGGTTTTCCAAAAGTAGACAATATTCTCTGAAAACATTCAGGGGCTTTCCCAAGGTAGTTAATGTTCTCTGAAAACATTCAGGGCTTTTCTCAGCTGGGAGAGCTATAAAAACAAGATGAAACCAATCAGCACTTAGTAGAAGCACAGGCTGCACCATGTGTCTTAGCATGGATGACCTTTCTTTTAGGTTATCTCAAGTCTGTGTGTGTGTGGCTGTCAGTCTGGGACTTTTGCTCCTATTAGGAAGGTAAAAAGTACAGTTGTGTACACTTATCATAAATGTAGATGTTCGAGTGTCTTCACTGTTGCAGTCATGACTGTAGGGTTCTCCCCTGCCGGCAGGTAGTCCTCGGTCAGCCAGAATCCCAAAGTCTGGGTCCGGCGTCGGCTGTTCAACCATGCTCCCTGATGTCAGAGCGCCAGGAGTACAAAGCTGACAGCCAACGCCATGTTCTCCAGTTTTTCTTGCCCCAGATGTCAGGAGTTCCAAAATGAGTAAGGTCCCATAACCTTTGCAAATACACCTCAAAAGAATGGTGAGAAAGAAAACCATACAAAGGTAAAAATAAGAGGGGACAGGAGGGAGGGAAACCCAGACTGCAACAGTGAAGACACTCGAACATCTACATTTATGGCAAGTGTACACAACTGTACTATGTTCATCGTGTTTCACTATTGCAGTCATGACTGTAGGGTAGAATCCCAAAGCAGAGTGAAAGGGAGGTGGTCATAAAGTAGAAGGGGTGGCTAAATGGCCTTGCAAGACTGCAGAAGCAAAGCCTGCCCTAGACTTAGAGTAGACAGGTAGATTGTAGTGCTTTGAAAAAGTATGCACTGAACTCCAAGTTGCAGCTTCCAAAATGTCTTTGGTAGGAACTCCCCTGAGGAAGACAGCTGAAGTGGCAGCAGCTCTGGTGGAATGAGTCCGTATACGCCCTGGGATTTGCTTTCCATGGAGTGAATAACAAAATCTAATTCCATGAGCAATCCATTTAGAAATGGTCTGTTTTGAAATGGCTTTACCTTGAGAACTTGAAGCATAAGAAACAAACAATTGCTCTGATTTTCTGATGTCCTTGGTTCAGTCCAGGTAAAAACGTAGTTGTCTGTGTACATCCAAGGAATGTAAGATCCTTTCCCCTTTATTTTGAGGAGTGGGGAAAAAGGCTGGCAAGTGAATAGTTTGAGTTAAAGCCTCTTTGGAAACCACCTTAGGCATGAATGTAGGATTAGTCCTTAAAGAAACCCTGTCTTGATGAAAAATAATATAAGGTTCCACAGCCATAAGAGCTTGCAACTCTGAAACTCTCCTGGCAGAGGTCAGAGCTAACAGGATGGCTGTTTTCCAAGATAAAATCTTGATGTCAGAAGAGGCAGCAGGCTCAAAAGGAGGTATGGTGAGTTTTTCCAAAACATAGTTGAGATCCCAAGCAGGAATGGGAGGAGATCTAGGAGGTCTTAAGTTCTTAGCTCCTCTGAGAAACTGTCTCTTGAGCTGGTGGGAAAAGATTGGAGGGTCTGTATTATAATGAGCGGAAATAGCAGAGGCATGTATCTTAATGGAAGAGAAAGAGAGACCCTTATGTAAGAGATCTGTCAGATAAAGTAAAATCAAAGGAAGAGGAGGATCAGAATCCTGAGCCTGCATCCAGGAACAAAATCTTTTCCATTTTCCTGCATAAGATTTTCTAGTGCTAGGACGTCTGGCTTCTAAAATGACATCCATAACCTGTTTGGGTAGGAGAGAATGAATCAAAGACCCTGGATTAACCAGGCCGCCAGGCTGAGAGTTCTGACATGGGAGTGTAGAACCTGACCCTGATGTTGGGACAGAAGGTTCGGAGTCTGTGGTAAAACCCAAGGGAGCTCCAGACACAGGTTTTTTTTTTTAGAGTTGGGTACCAAAACTGTCGAGGCCAATTTGGGGCCAGCAAGATTATCATCTTGGGTTTGTCCTGTTTTATCTTTAATAATACCCATGGAAGAAGAGGAAGAGGCGGAAAGGCATATCCCGAGAGGTTACTCCAACTGAATGATAGGGCATCTACTTTCCAAGTTTCTTTGTGGAAAGTCCTGGTGCAAACATTCTGTAGTTGATGATTGAGATGGGATGCAAAGAGGTCTATGTGAGGACATCCCCAGACTGCTGTTATCATCCTGAATATTTCGGTGTCCAGCATCCACTCGTGTGGATCCGAAAGGTTTCTGCTCAGACTGTCTGCCAGGAAGTTTTGCTTTCCTGGTAGAAACTGAGCTTGAAGATCCAGATTGCAAGCTACAGCTGTGTTCCATAGATTCATGGCTAGTCTGCAAAGGGGGTAGGAATGAGATCCCCCTTGCTTGTTTATGTACCACATAACTGTGGTGTTGTCTGTTCGTATCAGTAGTTGTCCTGGTTGTAGAAGATTCCTGAAGGCCCACAGAGCTTTCTGAACAGCTAACATTTCCTTTAAATTGATATGTAGGTGCTCCTGATCCTTTGTCCAAAGGCCCTGCATACAGTTGCCCTGGTAATGGGCTCCCCATGCATAATCTGAGGCGTCCGTGGTTAGTATCTGAGTGGCAGGAGGCAGACAGAAGGGTTTTCCTTTGTTTAGAGTACATGCCTTGGACCACCAAAGGAATTCCTTTTGAAGACAAGGCAGGACGGAGATCAGTATGTCTAAACTGTGGCAATGCTGAGACCATACACTTTTTAGGTACCACTGTATTTTCTTCATATGTAGTCTTGCATATGGTACGAGAAGGATGCAGGAGGCCATGTAACCCAAAGCCTGAAGGAATTTCCTTGCAGATAGCAGAGTTAAAGTTGCCATGGTTTTGAAAGTTGAAGCCAGCTGTAATTGCTTTTCGTATGTCAGAAATGCCATCTGGGTTGTTGTGTTTAGAAGAGCACCCAGAAAAGTTATCTGTTGCGAGGGTGTCAAATTTGACTTTTTTATGTTGACAGTGAATCCCAGGAACTTGAGAAGTTTCTGAACAAATTCTAGATGCTGGAGTAAGACATCCTTGCTGTCTGCCTGAATAAGACAATCGTCCAGATATGGGTAAATCTGAATTCCCTTGAGTCTGCAATAAGCTACTACTGGAGCCAGGCACTTGAAGACCCTGGGCGCAGTAGACAATCCAAAGGGCAGCGCAGAGAATTGATAATGCCTCGATCCAGCTTTGAACCGGAGGTATTTTCTGCACTCCTGACTGATGGGAATGTGTAAATATGCCTCTTTTAAATCCAAAGTCACCATCCATGCATTTTTGGTCAGCATTGGAAGTAGCTGCTGTAGAGTAAGCATCTTGAATTTTGGTATTTCTAGAAAAGTGTTAAAGACTGACAGATCCAGAATGGGTCTCCATGAATTTTGCTTCCTGGGGACTAGAAAGAGCCTTGAGTAAAAACCTTGTCCCATCTCTGAAAGCGGAACTAGTTCTATGGCTTTCATAGCCAAAAGAGCTTCCACCTGGTTTAAGGCCTCTGTTCATTGATGTTTTGGAAGATCTGGCCATCCGCTTGGCCTTGGTAGGGTATGAAAATGGAATTTGTAACCTCTTAAAACCACATCCGGAACCCACTTGTCTTGGGTTATATGAGTCCAATTTTGGGAAAGTTTTCCTCCGAGAGGGGCTTCCAGGCAAGAAGTTCCTGCAGCCCAACAGAGGGAGTCATTGAGTCTGTTTCCTATGGGTTTGCGACCTGTCCTCTTCCCCCTCTAGGGGTGGAAGCAGTCCACTGTCTTGGTCTATAAGAGGCTTGTGTTTGAGGCCTTCCTCGGGAGCATCTGTATCTACCCCTCTGAGGCCTGTCTGTATTGGGAAAGGACCAATTTTTAGTAGGCCAATTCCTGCTAAATCTGGGTGGCTGTACTTGTAAGAAATCTTTAACTGTTTGCATGGATTTCGCCTTGTCCTCCATCTTTTTAATCACCTCTTCAGCTTTAGATCCAAACAAACATTATGCTGAACAGGAGCATCCAATAATTTAGCTTTTACTTGATTTGGCAAATTTTGTTCCTTTAACCATGCATGCCTTCTAATGACTGTGCCAGAGGCAGCAGCCCTACAAGAAGCCTCCAAGGCATCAAATCCACAGTGTAAACCATGCTTCCCAACTTGTTCAGTGGCATGCATTAAGTCATGTAATTCCTTATCATCTGCACAGGCGGAAATGGAAGTAAGCTTTTGTTTTAAAACAGACAGGAGAAATTGCTGGTATTTCAGCATATGAAACTGACAGTTTAAAGCCCTAATGGATAAAGTAGCAGAAGTGCACACTTTTTTCCCCATCTTTCTAAAGATCTGGAATCCTTCTCAGTGGGAATGGGGTTTTTAGCAGAAGCGGCCTTAACTCCCTTAGGACCCTGAGAAATGGTTTCAGGGTCGGCAGTAGGGTTCTTGTATAAAAACTGGTGGGAATCAGGAACCCTGTAATATCTGTCAGGCTTAACCGGAGCAGGAGGGAAAGAGTCAGGGGTTAAGTTAGCCTCTGAAAAAGCATCATCCACAATATCCAAAATAGGAGGAATAGCCAGGGGTCTATGTTGGGGAAGAAGAAAATCCCCTAGTCTTTTCTTAGATTCCGAATACTCCTGTCCTTCCCAGTGGAAATGTTCCCTCATTTCATGCAAAGTTTCCCCAAAAGAGAAATCCTCAGGGGGAGAAGCTGAAGGAATGGATTCCTCAGTATCAGAATCCTGATAAGGAGGGAAAGAATATTCCTGGTCAGAAGAAGAAACTGAAGAAACAGAAGCCTGATCAGAGGAGTCATAATAAACTTCCTGCCTTGGCCTTTTATCTGGAGGGGGATGAGAACCCCTAATCATAGTAAGTAAATCCTCCGCCATCTTAAGTAACTGTTTCTGTGACTTGGGAGCCGGATCAGAAGAGGCCTGTGTTGCAGTCTTTGATTTGGAAGGAGTCTTTGCCTTTGTCTTTGGCTTTGCCTTTATCAGAAGCTAAGTAGGCCTGAAAACCCCTTCAGAAGCCGGTACCTGCACAGCGGCTCCAGACCCATCCGAAGGAGCATTGTCCGAAGGTCCTGCAATTGAAATATTCAAAGGCCTAGATGGCTCTTCCTTTTCGGCCATCGTTTCCGAAATGGCCGATGACAGGGGCTGCAAAAGCGCCTCACTGATGACAGCCGAACCTGAAGTTGGCTCTGCTTGTGCAATATTGTCAGATTTGGACCTCGGAGGGCTGTCTTTGTCCTTGCGTCGTTTGTGAACTCCGGTAGCTGGAACCATATCAGACATTTTGTAATTAAAACGCCTACCGAAGTAATGAAATGCAAAATCTTACCTTCGTTTAATTGTACATTGATTAAATCTAGCACAAAACCGACAACTAGCTACGTCGTGGTCAGGGCCTAAGCAAGGAATACAGTAAGAATGAAAATCCTTATGAGGTATTTGCTTCCCACATGAAATACAATTATTAACTTTTTCTGACATCGGACTGGAGCAAGAAAAAAGTTTCCCCAACGGGGTACTTAGCTTTGAGTAGGAGAATAAAATCTTCGGACTGAAGTTTTGTTCAAAAAAGATTGTCAGGAGTCAGCCGACCGGCACTTGCGAACTGCTATCACCGCACGGCAAGAAAGACTGGAGAACATGGCGTCGGCTGTCAGCTTTGTACTCCTGGCGCTCTGACGTCAGGGAGCATGGTTGAACAGCCAATGCCGGACCCAGACTTTGGGATTCTGGCCGACCGAGGGCTGCCTGCCGGCAGGGGAGAACCCTACAGTCATGACTGCAACAGTGAAACACGATGAACATCTTCAATATTTGAAGGTGTACATAGCTTTGTGTGCTAGTATTAAGTTAAATGGTTTTAGGAAGTATTGGGGCGTGCTTGTTTTTTTTTTTTTTTTTTTTGAGGACTTTAAATATTTAAGTTTTACAAGATGTGACATAGCCTCAAATGGCTATGACAAAAAACAACTGCATAAAAGTTCAACCTGCCAAACAGCATATGCATGCAACACGAACGGCAACACAAAAGCTGGAACCAGACATTTAACAAAAAAGGTGTGAATAACTTTTTAACACAATGATACTTTCTTTAATGTCTTTAAATGTAAATGGCCTTACAGATCAATACAAAGAGTAGCAAACTATATTAAAAATGTAGACTTCAAATAGGTATGGTACAGGAGACACACTTAGAAAGAAATGAACACGTGAATTTGATAAAGGCTTTCAGGATGGTTATTTGCAGAATACCTGGGACAAACGAAAAGAGAAGTACTTATATTAATTGGAAGAGGAGCTCCAATAGTGATAGAAGATAAAAAAAGATTATAATGGCAGATTTGCAGTATTAAGGGGCTACTGGCATGTATTTACATTCTATCTAAAACTGATGTAGTGGGGCTTAAGAAAATTCTGGGAAAAATAATCAGTATTCAGCAAAGAATGTTACTTATAGGTAGGGAATGGAACTTGATTTGCAGCAGTAATGATGCATCTGTGGGACCCAGAAAGTAAAATATAACAAGAGTGTAGATTTTGAAAATATTTGGCATGGAAGAGGTGAATTTAGTAATAGGTGTTCAGAGTGGATTTACATATTCCCCAAGATATAAAAACTGGGCTAGGCTAGACAATTTACATTTCACAGGAACATGTGCATTTAATTGAAGACCTTGATACCCACCCAATGAATACTTCAGATGATGCGCCAAAAACAGCTAAAATAAAATCACAGGGCGATGAAATAAAAATGAGACATTGGTTCTTTCCCACCTATCTGTTGAAGAGAGAGGAATTTAAGGAATGGGTACTGGAGATTATTCAGGAGCTACTAAGAGAGGAAAGAATTTTTTTCTGAAAATATAGCTGGGGGTGGGATAAAATTAAGTTGGAGTTTAAAAATAGAGGGGAAATAAAAGAAAGGGAACTATGGTTAAGAAGTAGCAATAATTACTTAGAGAGACTGACAAATATGAAAGTATTGCAGAATAGGGAGAATCTTATAGAACAAGAAGAGGATCAACTGCAGAATTCTAGGCAGAAAATAAAGATTACCTCAATAATATGTACGAGCTTAGAAAGATTGTTTGATAACACTAGAGCACAAAAATATTTAGCACAACAACTCAGGCAACAAAGCAGAAAGGGTCGTCATCAAATTTAGGAAGCTTATAACAAAGAAGATAACAAGAGATCCTTTAGAGGTATTAGAACTATTTTGGAAATTCTATGAGTGTGTCCATCAAGCAGAGAAATATGAAAATCAAGAAAAGATACAAATGGAAATGTTTATGGAAGAATGAAATATGCGAAGCTTAGAGGTAGAGGAGGCTCAATTACTAACAGGATAGGAGCTGAGATAAAAGTTGTGATGTATAACCAATCTACAGGAAAGTCCCCAGGAGAAGATGGTATTCCTGTGGAAGTTTGGAAGCTGGAAGGGAGAAAAACTGGTGAAGATCTGGAAGGTTTTGTTTAGCAATATTTTAAGAGGAGGAAAAATACCACCTTCCTGGAAGAAAGGAGTAGTAGCTATAATACCTAAAGAGGGTAACAATCCATTAGATCCAGCTTCATACAGGCCCATTTCAATACTAAACCATGATTATAAAGTGTTCATATATTTATAATACTTACAAGAATGGCAAAAGTAATGCCAAAACTGACAGATATGGATCAGTGTGGTTTTGTGGAGAGGAGGCAAACATTTGACAACATTAACAGAACACCGATGATCCAGAGGGAAAGAGAATCTAAGAAAATACCATTGCTGTTGGTAGGGCTTGATGCAGAGAAAGCATTTGACAGAGTAAGCTGGGACTTTATGAGCAAGGAAATGGAAGCATTTGCATTTCCTGAAAAAATTATATGGTTGGTTAGGGAAAATATGAGGGAATCAGAGATGAAAAAAGTGGGTGGGGTCCTCCTTGATAATTTTTGCTTGAGCAGAGTAATCAGGCAAGGGTGTCCTCTTTCCCCTTTATTATTTGCATTACATTTAGAACCACTGGCAAAAGAAACAAGGGACTCAGAAATTCAAGGATATAACTGATATGGTAGTCAAGAAAAGATGGCTTTATTTTGTACCCGACAAAACCAGAAAAAGACAATGCAGTGTTGTGGAACAATTTGATACAATTTCAGACGTTTTCTGGATACAAAATTAATGAAATTAAAATAAAGGCAATATCAGTAAATTATGCACCCACAGATGAAGGGACATAGTAAAATTAAATATTTAGGCGTATGGATTAAAATTTATTCTAGTATGGCAGCTAAGGATATGTGGGAAGAGACTAAACAAAAGATAACACAAAAACTGAGAAAATGGAAGCTTTGTTACATGGATATGGATAGTAAGATACAAGCAGTTAAAGTGTTTTTAGTCCCTTTAGTCTTATACACCAGTCAGGCATATTTTACCAACCTGAGGAGAAGTTCTGGGTAGCAATTAATAAAGAGCTTAAGGACTTTATCTGGGAGGGGAAGATGGCAAGAGTCAAGTGGGATAAACTGATTCTTCCAGTAGAGTAGGGTCGATTGGGATTAATCATTAAGACTCCTATACATAGCACAAGCAGAAAACTATAATTCAAAGTGGAAAGGAATGATGATGAAACACAGGGGAAGCTCAAGAAACAAGGAGAGACAGATTTTGGAGTAGGCATTTAAGGAGACCAATAATCATGCAAAGTATTATTATCCATAAAGTAGCAGAAAGTATTCTAAGAACTAAACCAACATGTGAATGGAGAAAGGAGATTCTGACAAAAGGGATGACTGCAGTTAGGGATACAGACAATAGGCAAGGGGGCCAGAATTTACTGGAGAATGTTGGCAAAGGGACCAAGGTAGAGGGAGCAAACAGCTAGACAGGGAATGATGACAGAATGGGAAGACGCCAGGAATTTATTTTGAGTGCAGGTTATAGACTGCCTACCATATCAGGGATTGATATCAGAGTATAAGCAAAGAGAAAGAAATAGGGGGGCTCCTGAATGAAAGACCAGTACTGGTAGAGTTAACAGAATCTACAACAGAAGCTACCATTAAAAAAGGAATAATTAGTAGAACATATAAAATATTGCATTATAACTATAAGAATCAATCAGAGGAGGTTAAAAAGGTTTCGGAAGAGAGACTGGATTAGCAATTCACAAAGAAAACAATGGAGGATATATGTATGTCTCCCAAATACGGAACAAAATCTAGAAGAATTAGGATTTTTGCCTGGAAATGTTTACATAGACATTTTTATACCCCAAGTAGACTCCAAATAATGTTTCCTCAGGCAGACAGTAAATGTTGGAGGTGTGAAGGTAAAGAAAGAGGTAATTGGGAACATTTTTCTGGGAGTGTGGTGAGTTGGCAGATTTCCTACAGGATGCACTGTCGGAGATGCTGGGTGGGCAGATTGACCTGACGAGGGAAGATGACTTTTCTGAGATATGATAGAGAAGTGGAATCGCCTACACATGGTAAGGTCTTTGTGTGTCTAATAATGGTGGCTGCCAAGAAAGCAATTACTAGAAAATGGAAATCAAAATTTAAACTAACTGTACTGGAAGTAGTGAATTTAGTAACGGACATAAAAATGGAATTGAGATATTTAGAAAACGGTTAAGAGCAAACTACACAGTAAAAAATGGAAAATCTGGGAACAATACATGAGGGAAAAATGAGGCCTAAAAGGCAGCAGGACTTAAATGAGCTATGTAATGTCTGAGTGAGAAAGATACGGTAGATTATAAGTGAAGTATAATGTTTGCAACTGGGAGTGTGTCAGTATGGTTTGTGATGTAAAATGCTTGCGACTAAGATTGTGCTGGCGTGGTTTATTTTCATTTATATAAATGTATGACTGCCTTTGTAGTAAGTGATGTTTTAATGAAGATGTTCCTTGTTTAAAAAAAAAGCAAGAACTGAATAATTTATGTAATATTGCTTAGGTTATACGATACATAGCGATATATGTGAAGTATAATGTTTATGTTAATAAAGTTTGATTACTTTTATATGAATGTAAATTTGCCTATGTCACAAGTGATAATTCAATAAAAGTGTTTGAAAAGAAAAAAAAGAACAAAAAGGTAATAAAAAAAACTTGCATGAACAAATGATCATTTGTTGCTAAACAAAGCCATATAGAGTTGTAAAAAGGGAAACAATCTAAGTATGATATGGATAGATTAAAAAAATCTCACAGCATCCTACATTCATGGATAATGGAATATTTCAAGATATACAAGATACACCCCTACTACACTGATCAATTACATTGCAGTAACTTTGAAACAGTGCCAAACCACTCTGTAGGCCAAGTATACAGATTCAAAGGGGGATACTCCAGGATGATTCTTTGTCACTGTTGCTGTTTTGCTTTGCCCTTGACCCATTAAAATGTTTACTTAACAGATTAGGCTTGGTCACAGTTTAACTCTCAGTGACCAAACTTGTTAAGACATCTCTACTTTTTGTAGATTATTTAAAACTGCCTAGTTCATTAGATGAGGAGCTGAAAGCAAAGCTACAAATGGTTAAAACTTTCTCAGATGGCATTAAGAATGGCATTTGGTCTTGATAAATGTGAAAAAAGCAACATTTCAAAAAGGAAAGCTGCAGCAACAATTAAATAGCCTAGGACAGAAATGTGATGTAAAGGAACTTAAGTAGGAGGGAGTGTATTAATATCATACACCAATGCACTGTACGAACACATACACAAATGCATGGATTTCGCCATACCCAATAGAATCAAGACGCTCTCCTCCAAAAAAAAAAAAAAGGAAACCAATCTGGTGGCCCCCTGCCACAAACAAACTCTACAACAGAAGGAGGAAACTGATGTGGAATAAGGTGAAGTCCCAAGAATGGAAAAACTCCCTTATCCACCTCAACAAAAAGTTAAGATCCCTCATTAAATCCTCTAAAGCTAGCTATGAAAACAGAATTGCAGCAGACAGTAAAGACAACCACAAGGCCTTCTATAGTTATGTAAAGAATCTCCATGGCAATACCCACATTTGCTCTGAACTACTGCACAATGGTACCTCCTATACAGAGTCAACAGATATTGCCTCTATACTGGCAGAGAGATTCAGTGCCAACTTTACCCCCCGCCCCAAAGGACCAATCACAATACCAGTAGATTGCCAGACACCCAGTATTACTGCTGCACAGGTTAAAACAGCACTGTCCAAGGCCAAGAATGCAGCTTCTATGGGACCTGACAATATCCCTGGCTGTAGGAACTGGCACCTTACCTGTGTGCCCTGTTCAGTCACAACCTCACCTCAGGCTTGGTCCCTACTGAATGGCACATTGCTACAGTCATCCCTCCACAAAGGGGGAGCGACTACAGACCCTTGGAACTATTGCCCCATTAGCCTGATGAGTCTGATATGCAAAGCTATGGAACACATCATCCTAATAAACAAGGATATAGGGAATCTCTAAACTCTGGATCCAACACAGTTTGGTTCTGTGAAGGGTAGATCATGCCTGCTCAACTTGGTCGACTTCTTTGAGTCAGTCACCAGAGCTGTGGATGAAGGCAAGGAGGTTCATACAGCCTATCTTGATCTGGCCAAGGCCTTTGATACCATTCCCCACTCAGGAATCATAGAAAAACTCACTAAGCTAGGCATCAACCCCTATACCACTAGGTGAGTTGCAAACTTGCTTGCAGACAGAACCCACAGTGTTAAAGTAGCTGACTCCAAGTCAGACTGTCGACTAGTCATGAGTGGAGTCCCACAGGAGTCGGTCCTGGGTCCTCTCCTGTTTGGTATCTACTTCTCTGAAGTCCAGGCCAACACAAAGGGACTCTGGCTGACCAAATTCACAGTCTATTGCAAGTTGGGAGCCATTAACTCCCCAAGGTGCTGTTGACAACCTACAGAGTGGCCTCAATGAGACCAACAACTGGTGTCAGAACCATGGCCTTAAGCTCAACGCCAAAAAATGTGTCGTTATCCCCTTTGGGAAAACCCGGTTCCCATGAATTACCACACTGATGGTAGTCCACTGAAAGCAGAAAGTGTTAAGAGATCTGGAAACACAGGTTGACAGCAACCTCTCTTTTCATCACCACATTCCCACTGTAGTCAGAAAGTCTTTCTATGTGGTATACCTCATTACTAAGGGTTTTGCATCCAGGAAGAAAGAGGTCATTGTCTCCCTCTACTCTTCCCTCATTAGGCCAATCATCGAATACAATGCCCCATTTGGCATGTACCTCACTAGACACCTGCAACTGGAGTGGCCGCAAAAGTACCTCGCAAAGAGGATCCTAGGCCTTAAACACTTGTCCTATATGGAGAGACTCAAAAAAACTCCAACTATTCTCCGTCTCATATCGCCTACTTAGGGGCGGTCTCTGTTTGACTTACAAAGCCATGTCTGACCCAACTTTGTTAGAAATGCTACATCTAAAGAAATCCCAATCCCTCCGCACCACACGCTCTAGAGACCTCAACCTCATTAACACAATCAACAGAACGTACTGGAGGGACAGGTTCATAACGCAGAGACTGCCAATGCTATGGAATAGACTTCCCATACATGTCAAGCAAAGCACCTTGCTGACCCTCTTCAAGAGAAATCTTGATGAGTGGATGGGAAATAGAAACTTCACTCCGGAGATAACTCCAGTGGCTCTACTCGAAAGAGGCACTGGGAATTTAGGTCAGATGGCACGATGACAGGGTAATCCTACGGCTAGGTTTGTAAAGGCTCCAGGGCTATTAGCCTAGTACACACCTATGAACCTATGTGGGAATAGAAGGGTCTGAAAAAAAATGAACAAATGAGAATAAAGCTCAGAAAGGAATACTTCAGAAGATAAAAGCAAACTGCCATGACATCTGGAGATAAAAGTCTGAACTATAAATCAATTTGTTCTTCCTGTTCTAGTTGACAGATGTGGTACAACTGACTGGCTCCAACAGGTATTGAATCAATTGGACAGAAAAAATAATAATGCTTCATGTTTATCAAATGACATAAAAAAACTGTACACCAAGGCTTGGTATCCCTTACTCTGGAGAAAGCCATTGATAAATCTGCAATCATGGGACTGCATACATATCTGCTGACCTCATCATTCAAACACAGAGACAGTTTTAAAGCAGGAGTAGTAATCTAAGACAACACATTCCTTATTGTAGTAGAAGCATTTCAGAATAAACTGGGAACAGAAATCCAACTACAAGTACACAAAACTCAGACAGGAACGGAATGCGCTAAAGAATACAAAAAAAGAATATAAGGAAAAGGATCAAACAAGAACAAAAAAAGGTGGAAAGTCCACAAATATAGTGGCAAATACAGAGAACTTCTATAACAACCAAATGTTAAAGAGATGTGAATCAAAACCAAGAGATGAAAGGCTAATAATGGCAGCCCAGGACAGTAGACAATGTACACGCTGATTTACCAAGTCCACTAAAATGTGGGAACAACAGACCAATGCAGGTTCTGTACAACACAACTTAAAGAGTTGCACATCTTGTTGCCGGGTATAAACTAGTCATGTCAGAGTTGGATTCAGGCTTGCAATTAGGATGATACCTAGCAGGAGCACTGGGTGTTGCACCCATGGAATGTAGGCCTAGGCAGCACCCACTGCCATTGTGTAGATTAGGAACCACAGGATCTAGCATGCAGAGGCATGCTCCTAGTGACAGCAGCATGAAGTGGAGCTCATGCCAGCTGACTTGAGGGAGGTGGTGCTACACTATGAAGGGTAGATTACTCTGCAGAACCAATAAGCTGGTGCAATTCCTACCACCAGTCTCTTGCTGCTGTGGGAACAAGTAGGAAGGCTTTTGCCTCATCTGAGAATGCCCCAACTGAACAAATGGGCTGAATGGGTACAGACAGTGCAGCCATTGGGCTAAGTCCTGCAGGGTACAAAAAAAGTATTACAAAGATTATAAAAATAAAAGGACGAGTATTACAAAGGGTCAGCCCTTAAAGATGAGTAGTCTTGAAGCCAAAAAAGCATTCAAGTGGACTACTCCAAGTTTAAGGGTTTTTAGTTTCTCAGTATACTATGCAGGGTTACTACTGAGTATACACAGAGGCTAAACAGTTAAGAGATGTCACCACCATTTGAGCTAACCAAGAGGCATTACATAGGGTTTCCCAATTTCAACTTTAACTTCTGACGAAGTACTTACAGATTCCCCTACACCAAGATGGGTTGGGAGGTGGAGAAGTTATCTGCCAATGGCATTTCATTCAATTGGTAAACACTGAAGTGAACCAACATCATCGGATACCTTGGGTAAACATAGTGTATCCAAGAATAAATTTAAACAAATGCTTAAGAAATTGTAACATTACCTATGGCAGTAAAAACATCTTAACTCATTCAGTCCTGAACAGCAGGCGGCTAACACCTTTGCTTCCTGAGGTCTTCTAAGCCAAAATACTACGTGCTTACTAAGAGTTTTTCTCCAAAATCCTCTACTAAAAATACACTTCATTACATTTACAATATCTGATAAATGACACGAATTACAAAAAAAATGAAAACTATAACAGCTCTTCAGAAGTCAATGGGCTATACACTGGTGTTAGAATCAAATGTCTCTCTCTAGATGCTGATTTCATACTGCAAGTTTATTTAAAATATATATATATATATATATATATATATATATATATATATATATATATATATATTTTGTTTGCCAAAAATCACTAACGTTATAGTCAAACAAAAGGCTGCATCTCTAAGTGTGCAAGATAAATGCATGACAACAATTGGAGAATTATTCACCTGTTCAAGAGCTTTCCAATGATGCAGGACAAAAGGGGATAGCATCCTGCTGTTTTAGGATACTGACGAATCAGTACAAATTATGCATACATTTTCATAATATTTCAACACAAAATCACTCTACAAAACCATTTGAGTTAGATGGCAAGCATCTGTGACAACAATGTGTGAATGTTTTGTAGTAAATAGTACTACACTGGTTCCACTTTTGTGATTTATTTGAAGTGTTCAATGTGTACTACATTCTATATAGGAAAAACTAAGACAGTTAAGAAACAGAATGTGTGAACACTTGTATGCCATCAAAAACAAGAATGCTGACAATACATTGCCAAAACATATTCTTTTAAATGAACACCATAAATTTTATTTTGCTGTTATTGATCATGTACATAGTAATTTTAATGGGAACAGGGAGTAGTAGCTAGATTATAGAGAACTTAGGTGGCAGGTATTGTTTAATGCTTACGATCCACCTGGTTTAAATGCTGGTGTTAATTACAAAATAATATTAGACAGAAAATCGTGTTATGACAAATGTAAATGAAAAACTTTTGTTACTGTGTTTTCTGCCCCTTTTCTAACAATGTTAATAGGGTCAATGGTCCTTGAAACATGATTTGTACATAGAAGTTTTAGCTATGGATTGCACATAGGAATTTTTTGATGTTTTTTAAGGGATGTTTATTTTTTAATTGAATTCTTTAATTGAATTAATTGATTTACTTATTTTTCTGATTGGTGGCTTTATTAATTAGTAGGGGTAAAAAAGTATCATTTGTACTGGAATTATTTGTTCTGAGGAAGGCCTTTATGTAAGGTCAAAAGTGCTTAACATTTTTGGTCATTAAAAGATTGTTTTGAGTGTCTCAGTGGAGTCCTCTTTTTTTCGTTCCATTTTAATGATTTTTGCATTTTCATTCATGTTTTAATGTCAAAGTTTTACTAACATCTGCTGCTTGAATACACCATCCCCAACGTAACAGTAATGCACTCGGTGCATTATTACTGTAAACCTGGAAAAGGTTACATTTTTATACATTTTGTAAACACTCTTCAACTCTAGTTCTGTACATCCCATGTTGAACATTTCAGTATGTGTGTTTAGTAACTAGTGTCAGCTTGCCTATGCCACAAGTTTGCATGAGATTTATTTATGTACCTTCAATCAGGACATCAGAAGTTAGACTTTGAAAACAGTGATGAGTACACTCATTTCAGGAGTATAGGAAGTCTCCTGTAAAGACAAGTATACTCTTACAGGATACATAGCAACTCTGCTTTCCTGATGACCCGACCTTAGTATGAAGCAATGAGTTTCAAAATCTAGATGGCTCTTCACCAAGGATGTATCTATTAAGATTACTTAACCAGGAAGCATCAATACAAAGGAAGGCTAAATAAATCCAAAAGCAGCTTCAGGGTAAAGGCACTTCACTGTGTAAATGCACAAATGCTAAATTCCTTTTTAGGTCACCAAAGTACCACCACGACTCGGAATAAAAGTTAAAAATTGTAGTTCCTTTATTAGATAGAATAGATAGTAAGCGCTTTCGGGTTTTATCCAAACCCTTCTTCAGACATATAGCTAATGACAATTTTCAAAGTATACTTAAATGAAAAAAGGTGCCAAAAAAGCATTTGAACCACTTTTAAAATCTAAGTAAATACCATTGCTGTCCCCTAGATGGTACCAAAGACAAACTTTTCAATGGAAGTCTACTGTGAACGTTAAATAAATCAGTATCTACTTTGTTTCTAAAATGTATATAAAAAGGATACATTCTGAAACAATCAACTGTGATACCTAATCACTCCCAAAACTGCTCAAATGCAAACTTGCTATTAATTACATATCTAAAAACTCATCAAATAAAAAATATATATAAATATAAACTAAAGAAAAATATTCATACTTAAATATTATGCCCAGTTAATAAACTCTCTAACCTATATAAATACAATATACATGACTCAATTTAATTAATAACCATATGAACCACCAATAGAATGAGAATATATATGTATATATACAGAAAAATTCATTCTAAACATCTAAAGAACATTTAAAAGCATGGTCATTGGGCTTGCTTTCATAAACATAAATAGTCAGATCATATATATATATATATATATATATATATATAGTCTATATATTTATTTATATATATATATATATATATATATATATATATATATATATATATATATGTGTGTGTGTGTGTGCATAAACACATAAAATGTATATGAATAAACACATATATATCAAAACATACAGAAGTACAATTTAGTATAAACATATAACAATAAATTTGCTAATTACTTAAAGTACATAAATAAACTATAATCTATGTATGATGTTTCAATGGTCTATCTGAGGAATGGCCTAATCGAAATTCTATCATTTATACCACTACTTCTATCTGACTGCATTCTTATTATCCATTTTATTTCTTGTTTTTCTGTATAGTTCTTTATATTACCTAATCTCTCATTTCTCTCAATCAACTCAACAACCATGAAGTTAAGCTGGTCATTCAAACCATGATTTAAAACATGTTTCGCTAATGCATTAGTTTCATCCTCATGTTTTATAGCGTAAACATGTTCCCTCACTCTCTCTCTCTCTCAAGGTTCCATTAGTTTTTCCTATATAGATACTAGTACATTTCGTACATTTAGCTAAATATACAAGATCTCTAGACCTACAATCAGCATACTGTGTAAAGGTATATGTTCTATTACTATCAGGATGTATAAATACATTGCAACCTTGTATATACAAGCGTTGGTTACAAGTTCTACAGGGGTATGTACCCTGTCTTTTTGAAAGTATTTTGTTGACCTTTCCTTGTTCATAAAGTAGTTGTTTTAGAGACTTATTATTACGATAACCCATACTTGAGTTTAGAGCCAACTATAGATCGAATTTCATCATCAGTTGTTAATATACTCCAATTTCTATTAATCATATTGCATATACTCTTGTTATTATTTGAGTATTGTATATTCAACCTGACTTGTGTATTATTTAACTTGGTACTTCCCATAGCTAATGCTACCTCAGTTTCATCAATATTTATTTCTCTAAAATAAGGTCTTCCTTTCTTTTCCCTGTCTATTATTTTTAAATCATTAATGACCCCACTTTCTTTATTGGAATATCCTCTTATATTACATTCTTCTTTCAGAGTATCTAAAGTTAATTAACATTTATTATCATCACTAGTTAATCTGGATATTCTCCCTCCTTGATTAATAACCATATTTTGATATACATGTGTAGGATGCCTACTGGTGCGATGAAGCAAACAGCTTTTTCTACACTTCTTCCTATACAATGATGTCAAAATCATGTTTTCTTCCTTGGTTATTAATACATCTAAAAATTCTATAGTATCTCTTGACCATTTACCCTCAAATCTCAAAAATGTAGTAGTTTAATTTAAATATTGTAAGAACTGACTTAATTCTGACTCCATCCCTTCCCATAGGAAAAAGACATCATCCACAAACCTTTTATAACATTTGATGTTTCTAGCATAGTTCGTATCGCTGATATATGTCTTTTCCCATTGGACCATGACCAGATTGGCGTATGAGTTAGCACATGGTGTTCCCATCGCTACGCCTTTGATCTGTAAATAGTATTTATCAGCATACATAAAAACATTATTTTCCAAGATTAATTCAAGCAATAGCATGTATTTTAACACTTCATCATTGTCGTTTCTTATATGTAGCAATTGTCTCAAGTAATCCATTCCTTCTATGTTAGGTATTGAGGTGAACAATGATTTCACATCTAAGGTTACTAACCATATTTCAGATGACTCACCACTATTGTTCATGCATATAAAAAGTGTTTCCAAAAAATCTTGAGTATCTCTAATTATAGTATCTGTGGTTTGAACTATCCCTTTAAGTTGCTTTTCAACATAGAGAGTGGTTCTGTCAACCACCCTCTACTAGAGGCAATCTGTCTCACTTTGGGATTCTGATCATTTTTATGAACTTTCGGGAGCCCTCTGAATGTTGAAACTGTTGGTAGTTCAACCAAAAAATATTTATATAGCTCAGGATAAAATAATGTTACAAATTAACAGGTCGTATAAATTACTATGCATATTGCTAATAATCTTATTGAGCTGCATATAATTAACCAATCGATGTGTTTCATCCTCATCAAGCATTGTCTGCATAACTCCTTCATAATACGGTCGGTCCAATATAACATCCACCCCACCTTTATCAGCTGGCCTGATTATGATCTCATTATTATTATTACTTAAATTAATTAATGCTTCATGCTCCGCTTGGTTGGTTTAGATTATAACTCTGATTACCTTTTGTTTGACTATACATGTGCATGAGATCCCTTTCACATGCTTGTTCAAATGTTTCTAATAGGGGGTGCAAATGGGGTATGAACACACTAGGTTTCTTAAAAAGAAGCTGCTCAGTTTCTTGTTTATCTTTAAATAACATTTTCAATGCTATATTTCTAACAAACATTTTTATATCGACGACAAATTCAGTTATATCAGTTTTTTTTATCTGGTATAAAGGACAGCCCCTTTATTTAAAAGGGATTTTTCAAAAATTCCAAGTTCATAATGAGATAAGTTAATAATTAACTCAGACTCACTTCTCTGTATTTTGTTCTGAGTTAATATAGAGTCTTCTGATATTTTCCGCTTCCTGCTGTTCCTGTTGGGAGTCCATTTTTTCTGTTCTCGAATAGGTAAGGGAAATTGATGAATCTTCAAGTTTAAAGCCGGTTGTTCAGTATGACTTGTCATTGGCTTCCTTCTTACATCACTATTCAGTGTTGAGTTATTAAATTCACTTTGTTCTTCTGATTGTGGTTTCAATGCATGTAAAGTATTCACATTAGGATCATTTCGCTCTTCAGCAGATGTTAGTGAATTTGTCTGTTGTTCATTCTGCGATTTATTACTATTACTGTTTACAGTTTTAGATCTTATTTCTTTTTCATTTCTATTTCCTTGTATATCAGTGGGTTGGTTGGAGGTGTGTCCCCTTTCGAAGACTTGTGATTGGTGAGCAGGAGAGAAATGATGAGAATTATCTCTGGTTTGAGACTGACCTGTCCCCCTCTTGCTTCCCTCGGCCAAGAGAAGACATTTCCGATTTCAAAGCCTTTTAAATCGCGCTCAAGTTTCTTTTTCTTATCCAGAAGTAACCTTCGCTTCAATGTCAGTGTATGCGTTTGAATGTCCTCATAAAACACGGCAAAAACTCTTTCGTTTATAAGCGCTAACAGTTCACTTTGTTTTTTAGTAATTTCTTCTGCAATGTTGTTTTCAATCAACATATACTGTTCAATAAGTAATTTTATATACTGGAAGCTAGTGTCTATGTTCAATTTTTGCCATTTGGCTAAAAGTTCAAGATAGAGCGTGCCGTATGTCGGCATCTTTAAAATTCTCAATCCTCTAGACATTACATGAAAACATAAGCATGCCTCCATGTGTTTGCGCTACCACTGAATTTTTTAATTTAGTCAAAAGGTTCTCTATTTTACGGGCTATTTGCAGAACATTAATGTTAAACTCATTAGAATGTTCACTTTCACTCGCATTCAGCAGTTCGTTCTTCCGAAACTTTAAAAGCGCATTTAAAAGCGCAGTCTCTTAAAAGCTTCTGTTGTACTAGAATTAGAATTTTCATTACCTTCGTGGATGGAGTTAGGATTATATATTTATATTTATTTATATATATATTTTATTTGATGAGTTTTTAAGATATGTAATTAATAGCAAGTTTGCATTTGAACAGTTTTGGGAGTGATTAGGTATCACAGTTGATAATTGTTTCAGAATGTATCCTTTTTATATACATTTTAGAAACAAAGTAGATACTGATTTATTTAACATTCACAGTAAACTTCCATTGAAAAGTTTGACTTTTATACCATCTAGTGGACAGCAATGGTATTTACTGATATATTAAAAGTGGTTCAAATGCATTTTTGGTGCCTTTTTTCATTTAAATATACTTTGAAAATTGTCATTAGCTATATGTCTGAAGAAGGGTTTGGTTAAAACCCGAAAGCGCTTACTATTCTATCTAATAAAGGAACTACAATTTTTAACTTTTATTCTGAGTCGTGGTGGTACTTTGGTGACCTGAAAAGGAACAAAGGAAGGCTAGCTTATACAAGTGAAAGTACCTTTTTTAATGGATCTCACTCAAAGTTCTCATTTCAGATGTTTACTCTGTCACTGGCATTACACTTGTTTTAGGCTTCCCTGTGAAATTGCTTCATCTCAATTTTAAAAGTTAAATGAGTATAACTGCATGTTAAAAGATGTCCAAGAAGAAGCTTCCATAATAACTTGGTTGCTGATTCTCAAGAAAAAGCAGTGTTATATATGTCTCTGCCCCTTGCACAATAAGCTTTAACTGTACCTTCCAGCTTTTTACCCTAGAAAGAGTAGCAAAAGTGCATACTGTGTAGAACAGTAAGCTAACTGCCTTTACCTCTAATATGGAAGAAAAACAACAAACAGCTGCCTGAACTTTCTGGTTTCCTTGGTTCTATACAAACAGTATCTTAACTGTCTAAACATCCAAATGGGTAAAATTATTTCTCACGTTGGACTTCCCAGTAAATGGATAGTTTGATTTAGGAAGCATTCTGTCATTACTACAGGCATGAAGGATGGATTTGTTCTTAGGCTCATCCTGACCTTATGGAAGACTAGAAAGGGTTCCTTACACAAAGCAATAAGCTATAACACTTCTCTAGTTGATTTGATGGCTTTAGGCAGAGCAGTTTTCCTGTCAGAAATTTCATACCAAAAGTGTGATGAGAGACTTAGGGACAAAGGTGGACAGTGGTCTCACCTTCGATAACCACATCGTCAGAAATCCTTCTATGTGGCAGACCTCATCACTAAGGGCTTTTCATCCAGAAAAAAGGAGGTCACTGTCCCACTGTACTCATCCTTCATTAGACCCATTACAGAGTACAATGCCCAGTTTGGTATGTACCTCACAAAACATCTGCAACAGCAGGAAGGCCACAGAAATACCTCACTAAAAGAATCACAGGCCTAAAGCAGATGCCCGATGCTGACCGTCTAAAAAAAAGTCCAGCTATACTCTGTGGCATATCGTCTACTCAGAGGCGATCTCTGCTTAACATTGTTCAAGAGAAATCTTGACCAATGGATGGGAGATCGCAGATATACCCCAGGGATTACCTCAGTGTCACTGCTCGACAGAGGCACAGCAAAATAATGGGTATAGTTCCCCATACTAAAGGGGTGGCGTAAGCCACAAAACTATGGGCTAGGCTTGTAAATGCCCTCGGGCAGATAGCCTAGTATGAACCGATGAACCTATGAACATACAAGGCCATGTCAAACCCAGAGCTGTTGGACATGCTCCACTTAAAGAAATCCCAATCCCTCAGAGCCACAAGCTCCAGGGATCTAAACCTTGTCATCACAATGAACAAAACATGCTAGAGGGACAGGTTCCTGACCCAGAGACTCCCCAGACTCTGGAACAGACTGCCCATGCATGTCAAGCAGAGCAACTCCTTGGTCCTCTTCAAAAGGAACCTTGACGATTGGATGGGAGATAGGAAATTCACCCCGGGGATCTCATCGGTCGTCCTGCTAGACAAGGATCCAGGGAAGTAAATATTGTGGGAAGAAATATCCAGGGAATTGTTATGGCTAGGCTTGTATAGGCCCTAGGGCAGATAACCTAGTACCAACTTATGAACCTATACGTCTTGGGTCTGCAGGCTCAAAGGGAACTTGAGTAAGCTTCTCAAGGATTGAGATTAAAGGTCCAAGGAGGAGCAATTCTCATGCATAGTGGTATGAAATGCAATACCTCCTTTAAGGAATTGCCTAAATGGTAAAAGGCTGGTTAAGGGCAGATCCAAGGGTAGGGTTTGGTAGGACAGGCTGAAATATTTGAGAGATGAAATTTAATGGAGGTATAGGCCAAACATGTCCCTAAATGGAAACTATGACATCGGGGAACCATGAACACTGATGTTGTACTGAGACCTTGTTTCCTTCACAAGCACTGGTAAAAGAAAAAATCTCTTCCATTTGGATGGATAATATTTCTTTGTGGCTGGTCTTCTTGACTCCTGATAATATCTAGCCCATTCTCTGTGTACTAGTACCTGAAAGGCAGCAGAATCAGACCAGCTAATCTGTGAGTTGTAGAATTTTCAGGCTGCATCAGGAACCTTTTGCTCTGACAGGTCAACCACTGGACATTTCTATGAGAACAGAGAAAGTACAGTTTTGTACCTACCATAAATGTAGATGTTCGAAGATCCACATTGCTGCAGTCCTTACACTTGGGTAGTCCGCTGTCCTCGGTCGGCCCGAATATCAAAGTATAAGGCTGACGTCGGTCAAGGCGCATTAGACTGACATCAGGACGTCAGGGTACAAATGCGCATGACCGACGTCATATCCTCAGTCTTTTCTTGCCCCAGATGTCAGAAGACCCTAAAAAGAAAGGTCAAAACCAAAAGACAGCAAACAACCAACCAACCACCCTTGCACTAACAATATGTACAATATATACAATATACACAATATTTACAACCCAACCCACACAACCGCCTCTAACTACAGAGGGGAAGGAGGGAGGGTAAATTGGACTGCAGCAATGTGGATCTTCGAACATCTACATTTATGGTAGGTACAAAACTGTACTATGTTCTTCATCTCACATTGCTGCAGTCCTTACACTTGGGTAGAATCCCAAAGCAGAGGTAAGGGAGGATGGCCAAACTATAAGGAAGCAGGAGCTGCCAAATGCCCTGCAAAACAGCAGTGGCAAAACCAGCCCTGGATTTAGAGTAAAGTGGTAGGTGATAATGCCTAGAGAAAGTATGCACTGAACTCCAAGTAGCTGCCTCCAAAATATCCTTAGTTGCCACCCCTCAAAAAGCTGTCGAAGTGGCAGTAGCCCTAGTGGAATGAGGCCTAATCCCAGCTGGAATCTCCTTGCCATGATGGGAATAACAGAAAGCAATGCAAAACCCAATCCACTTAGAAATAGTTTGTTTTGACACAGGCTTGCCCTGAGAACTCAAAGCAAAAGAAACAAACAACTGCTGAAACTGCCTGAACCCTTTAGTTCTGTCCAAATAATATCGCAACTGCCTGTGTACATCTAAAGTGTGCAAAATCTTTTCCCCTTTATTTTGGGGATTTGCATAAAAAGTAGGCAAATGAATAGTTTGGTTGAAAGCCACACTAGAAACCACTTTAGGCATAAAGGAAGGATTAGTACGTAAAGATACCCTATCCTTATGGAAAATTAAGAAAGGCTCAACCGCCATAAGGGCCTGCAACTCAGAAACCCTTCTTGCAGAGGTAATAGCCAACAAAAAAGCAGTCTTCCATGATAAAAACTTTAATTCAGTAGTAGCTGCAGGCTCAAAAGGTTGTAGAGTGAGTTTCTCCAACACAAAATTGAGATCCCAAGCAGGAGTAGGAGCTCTTCGTGGGGGTCTTATATTCCTTGCCCCTCTAAGAAATTGCTTGAACAAAGGATGAGAAAACAATGGTGGGTCACAATCATAGTGAGCCGAAATTGCTGCAGCATGAACCTTAATAGAAGAGAAGGACAAACCTTTGTCCAGTAACTCAGTAAGATATTGAAGAGCCACACTTAAATTAGGCTCAGAAACATCAAAATCCTTTGCTGCACTCCAAAATAAAAATCTCTTCCATTTATCTGCGTACACTTTCCTTGTACTAGGCCTTCTAGCTTCCAAAATAACATTCAAAACTTGCAGTGGAAGTGGAGGCCCACTATGGTTCAAAACAGAATATGCCAGGCTGTTAGGTGCAGAGAGTGAAGCTTGACATTGAGCAAACGACTGTCCTCTTGAGACAACAGGTGTGGAATCGAAGGCAAAGGCCATGGAGGCTTCCGTACCAGGCTTCTCAGTAATGGGTACCAATGCTGTCGAGGCCAATCTGGAGCTATCAAAATCATCCTTGGCTTGTCTTGTCTGGCCTTTAGTAGTACCTTTGGGAGGAGAGGCAGAGGTAGAAAGGCATACACATGAAGATTGCTCCAATTGAAAGAAAGAGCATCTACTTTCCAAGCTGTGGGATGAAACCTTTTTGTGCAAAACTTTGGCAGCTGGTGGTTTAGTGGAGAAGCGAACAGATCTATGTCTGGAGTTCCCCATGACACTGTCAATTTCTGAAATACATGAGGATCCAATTTCCACTCGTGGGGATCCATAATTTGTCTGCTCAACACATCTGCTAAGGAGTTCTGTGCTCCTGGCAGAAACCTTGCCTGAAGATTTAGCTGTAAACTGAGAGCAGTCTCCCACAAAATCATTGCTTGCCTGCATAGAGGATAAGAATGTGTTCCGCCTTGCTTGTTGATGTACCACATGACAGTTGTGTTGTCTGTTAGAATCAACACCTGCCCTGGAAGAAGTAAATCCTTGAAAGCTATTAATGCAAACTGGACTGCTAACATCTCTTTCAAGTTGATATGTAGATGTTGTAGTCTGGCAGGCCACTTGTCTTGTATCCACTTTCCATTCAGATGAGCTCCCCAAGCTTTGTCTGAGGCATCTGTCGTTAGAATCTGACTCGCCTCTGGCCGGGTCACAGAGAGTCCCTTGTTTAGGTGACATTCCTGAGCCCACCACAACAATTCCTTTTGAATGCAAGGTATTATTTGAATGACAGTGTCCAAATCCTGGCAGTGCTGTGTCCATACATTTTTGAGATACCATTGTAGCTTCCTCATATGCAGTTTGGCATTGGGAAGCACCAGAATACAAGATGCCATGAACCCTAAGGCTTGAAGGACTGTCCTTGCAGTCAGCCTGGACTGATGAGACAACTGATGAAAGTAAAGGGAAAGATTCTTTTGTTTATCCGGGGTCAAAAAGGCCATCTGAGATGCTGTATTCAGTCTCACACCCAGAAAGCACATGTCCTGAGAGGGTACTAGACTGGACTTTATTTCGTTCACAGAATACCCCAGGCATCTTAGCACTGCTATCACATAATCCAAATGATGAAGAAGCTCGTCCCTTCCTTGAGCCAGAATCAGGCAATCGTCCAAATAAGGATAGATCTGTATTCCTTTTAACCTGAGGAAAGCTATCACTGGAGCCAGAACTTTCGTGAACACTCTGGGCGCAGTAGATAAGCCAAAGGGCAATGCAGAGAACTGATAATGAGAAGTCCCAGCTCGAAACGCAGATACTTCCTGCAACTCAGTCTGATAGGAACATGAAGATAAGCCTCCTTGAGATCCAAAGTTACCATCCAATGATCCTTGCCCAGCAGAGGTAAAAGCTGCTGTAACGTCAACATTTTGAACTTGGGAATGTCCAGATAAGTGTTGAGGATAGATAAGTCCAAAATTGGTCTCCACGTGTTCCCTTTCTTTGGTACTAGGAACAGGCGAGAATAAAATCCGAGGCCCACTTCTGGCATAGGGACCGGCTGAATGGCCCCTATTTGGAGTAACAGAGAAATTTGCTTGTGAGCCTCTATTCTTTGTTGAGGAGGAACGTCTGGCATGCCTTTGAAAGGAGGCAAGGTATGGAAATAAAACCTGTAACCGTGGTGTATGATATCCAATACCCATCTGTCTTGGGTAATTAAACTCCAATTTTCTTTGAAAAGTGCCAACCTTCCTTCCAAAGGAGCTGCCAGACGAGAAGGCTCTGGCAGCTGAAAAGGTAGGTCATTGGGTCTGTTTACGAAAGGACTGACCCCTGCCCTCACCAAGACTGTGCAGGAGAACTCCCTGTTCTAGGCCTGAAAGAGCCCTGAGCTCTGCCCCTACCACGTCTAGATCTACCCCTAGACTGGGAATCATAAGAAGGATACGTCCACCCCTTAGTAGGCCAATTTCTACTAAACTTTGGAGGCTGGACCTGCAAAAAATCTTTAACAGTCTGCATAGACTTAGCCTTGTCTTCCATTTTCTTTAAAACTGCCTCAACAGGAGAACCAAACAACACATCAGATTGTAAAGGAGCATCTAAAATCCTTGTTTTAACATGGTCAGATAAATTCTGATCCCTCAGCCAGGCGTGCCTGCGAAGAACTGACCCAGTGGCAGCCACCCTAGACGAGGCCTGTACAGCATCAAAACCACATTGCAGAGAATGCTTACCCACCTGTTCAGAAACATGTACTAAATCTTGTAACTCTTTACAATCAATACCTTCCGCCAGAGCATCAACCTTAGACTTCAATTGTGTAAGGAGATAATTTTGGTATTTCAACATGTGGAACTGGCAATTTAAAGCCCTCATAGCTAGAGTGGAAGAAGTATAAACTTTCTTTCCCCATCTATCCAAAGCCCTGGCCTCTTTATCTGCAGGAACCGGATTCTTGACAACAGAAGCCTTAACACCCTTAGGCCCCTGACTAACAGTTTCTGGGTCTGCCCTAGGACTCTTAAAAAGATACTTATGAGCTTCAGGCACCCTGTAATACCTATCCGGCTTAACAGGAGCAGGTGGCAAAGAATCAGGATTAAGAGAAGCCTCTGCAAACACATCTTCCACAACATCCAGAACAGGAGGTATAGCCAAAGGCCTATGCTGGGGTAAAAACAAAAATTCCCTAAGCCTTTTCCTGGAATCAGAGAAGTCCTGACCTTCCCACTTAAAATGCTCCCTCATGGAATGAAGAGTCTCTGAAAAAGAAAAATCCTCAGGAGGAGAAGCAGAAGGAGTAGAATCATCCACATCAGAATCAGAATAAGGAGAATACTCCTGCAAGTCTTCAGCCAAGACTCTGAAACATCCAAGCCTGCTCAAAACTCCCTAACTCAGGCTCCACCCTAGGTCTCTTATCAGGAGGGGGCAAAGAACCCCTAATCAAAGTAATTAAATCTTCTGCCATTTTAAGCATATGCTTCTTGGGCACAGTTCCTGAAGAACTAGGGGTGACACCAACCGAAGCTAAACCTGGCCTGCCTCTGGGAGAAGCCTTGGAAACAGAAGGAGAGGGCCTAACCACCCTAGGAAGGGAGGGGAGTATAGTAACCTGAGAAGCCCCTTCAGCCTGACCTGCCTCCTGAGAGGCCACATCCTGCAATAACAAAGTCTCTCCCTGGGATCCCAAAGAAACCTCCGGTGGAACCACCGGCTCCACCGACACCTCTAAAGAACCGGCGTCCGGTACGGACGGTTCTTCTAGCCTAGGCTTAACTGCTTTGTCCTTGCGCTTCTTCGAAGAAGCGGGCATCGGAGCATCCGACGGCATTTTATAATTGCACCGCTTCCCGAAGACTAACCTGGCACAATCTAACCTTCTCTTTATAGTGCGCTTATTGAATCTAGCACAAGAGCGACACCCAACAACGGCGTGCTCAGGCCCTAAACAAGGAATACACAAAGTATGATAGTCTCTATGCGGTATCTGTTTCCCACAAGAAATACAATTATTCACTTTTTCTGACATCCGTAAACCACTGAGGCAAGAAAAACTAAAATATTCCCCAACGGGTACTTAGCCAACTTTGAATCGGTCTCAAGCTCCGACCTCGCAAAATTTCAGAACGCCAACCGGCACTTGCAATGCTGCTTCTGCATCGGACCATGCGGCAAAAAAGACTGAGGATATGACGTCGGTCATGCGCATTTGTACCCTGACGTCCTGATGTCAGTCTAATGCGCCTTGACCGACGTCAGCCTTATACTTTGATATTCGGGCCGACCGAGGACAGCGGACTACCCAAGTGTAAGGACTGCAGCAATGTGAGATGAAGAACATCTAGTGTTACTTGAGCCAAAAGGGAGCCAACAGCAGCAGCTTTGGTCATTGTTGTCTACTGTTGTGGATCACCCTGGAAAGATTGAGCAGACAGAAATCATACAGAGACCTAACCAGCTGAGATACAGATATATATATATATATATATATATATACACACACACACACACACACACACACAGATAGAATAGGTATCCACTATTGAACTTCTTCGCATGGTTCTCTTCAGCAGTTTCTTCAGGTGCTGTTGTCCAGTGACTAAGTGATCTACATGGGGAACCTCCCATCTGTGCACAAAATGAAGACATTCCTGTGAATATCCTCTAGTGTGGGTCTGTCTTAGATCAGTATACCAGTATACTACTCTACCCACTCTGTTTTGCTGAGATGGTATGTAGACTGCTTTTAGGATTACATGGTGCTTCAAGGTACCAACCTGCAAAGTGTGGGATCTTCTCAATTCCTGCCCGATAAGGTACCACAGTTGAGGCATTGTTTGTCACTACTAGAAGGACATGTAATGTAATTATATGAAAGCTTTGACAGCCTGAATCAGTTACACTTTTGTTTTTTTTTTCTTTGGGTTGCACTCTACATCTACTGCACTCTGAAGTATTGTGTGTGCCTCCCTAGCCAGGTCTGAAGTATCTGTTGTCAGGATTTGGTTTAATGGTTCCGAGTGAATGAGATCCCAGTACTTATGATGACTTGCTCAGACCAACAATCAGTTCCTTGGAAATGCATGGTACAATGGGAACAGACTCTTTCAGTGACTGTGTGTGTTGTGTATGCATGGACCTCAGGTAACAGTGAAGTCTCCTCATAAGTAGTATGTCAAGGGGTACAGTCATATCCTAAGGGGGGAATGAATCTGACAGGAACATTCCAGTCTTTCCCCCCTCACTTTCCTGGAAGCCCTAAAGCTGTGCAGGGGAGTCTTCCTTTTTTCTTTTCAAACAGGGGACTTCATTCAGAGAAGGCTCCCCTGGCTGCAGGCTCTGTGGAGCTTTAAGGAACACCCAAGTCAGGACAAACCATTATAATGGGAAAGCTTGATGTAAAAAAAGCGAAGTAGGAGAAAACAACCCACTTAACATCTAGATCTAGAAGCCCGCCAGGAGCTAGGCAATGGCGAAATGTGCTCCACTTTCTAGGTTTATTTTTTATGCAGGGCATCCACTAAAACTTTTGGATTCAGAGCAGAAGTGCAAATCTTCCCTTACATCCTCACCCAAATGTATGGTGGTGATCCCATCCTTTTCTTCCAATATAGTAAGAGGAGCTTCAGCCACAGTCACTCAGCCTGAGTGTCCAAGGAATATGATGATATCCATCAGCATGACAGCATCAAAATGGCACTGCCAGAACCCTGTAGATGAACAGATATTTGATGCAGGAGCTGTGAAAGCACCTCACCAGAAACAAAAACATTAGACTGCCTAGAAACACTGGCTACAAGACTCACATCTCTCACGTCTTTCTCTCTGCCTTCTCCTTAATTGTGTCAGAGGCAGAGGACATGTAAATGCCACTATATACCAGGTGAAAGCCTTAAGAATCTTTGTGAACAGTGTCATAGAGAAGGCTGCCTCCTTCAGATCATCTGAAGGCAGATGACTTGGGCAAATTACACACTTCTGGACATCATGGGCAGGCCACAAGGAGGAAATGCAACAGTTAAGAAAGCTTTTACAAGGACACCACCTATTACTGACCCACAGATTTTTTTACACCCTGATATAATACTGATGTTCAGATATTCAAAATAGCTATAAATAATAAATTCTATCGACAACAGCAAAGGAAGAAATGTTCTCCCATGAGATACTTATCTGACTCCTGAACTCAAAAGCAGGCTGAACTACAGCAGGAACAGGACACAGTCAATACTAGCAAATGAAACATGTACACTGCACTGCAGCAAGAAATACCCAAGATGGAGTAGGTTAATGCCTGCTTTATTCATGGAGTTTCCTGATGTCTCAGAGAGAAGGCGTCGTGTGCACCAGGGAGAAAGGTTTCTGACCTCTACAAGACGGAATGGATGAATGGGGACTCCAACTAACGTGTAAACAGTCAGGACTACTGCAGCAGTAATCTAAATAAGGAACAGACTAAGTTTTCATGAATCCACTCTAAAATGTAGCTTATATGTGACTTCTTGCAGGATGAATAATTAGGTGTTCTAAAAGTTAAGGGTAGTAGATGTGCAAACGTTTTCTATCTACATATTTACCCAGTAGCCTTGAATCTTTGTCAGTGAGTGATGGATCACTTTCCTACACAAAACAGTAGCACATTCTGCCTTGTAAACTTGTTGAGTGAAAACCTTCCACAGACCACTACGAGACAATATTAATTTAGCGCTTTCATTCACCTTTATTATTGTGAACTTCTTCAGAAAAGAGGAGACTTCCCAAACTCCTCTTTTTTATACAAACAATCCAGGAAATGATGTCATATGATTAAGCGTTAATCATATGACATCATTTCCTGGATTGTTTGTATAAAAAAGAGGAGTTTGGGAAGTCTCCTCTTTTCTGAAGAAGTTCACAATAATAAAGGTGAATGAAAGCGCTAAATTAATATTGTCTCGTAGTGGTCTGTGGAAGGTTTTCACTCAACAAGTTTTCAAGTTCATTTGGTTTCAGTTTTTGGTTTTCGTACATTCTGCCTTGTGTGACTTCTACAAGTTCTATCAGTGCAAAGGCACTTTATGCATCCTATTTGCTTTTCTGATGGTAGCAACCTACATCCCAAGGAGACTGAAAATCTGCTCATAAACTCTCCTTAAAAAGTTTAGCAAAGTGGAGACTCTGTTTGCCCTAAGAAGAAGACAGGATCTTCATCATTATTTCTTTGCAGATAAAGACATATAATTTACAAGTCAGGTGAAAAATTTCACCCAAAATTAAAGCTGATCAAAGAAAATGCCTTCTAGTGGTGACCCTGAGGAATGGTGGGGAAGAAGTCTCCTTACGAGAGTCCCAAGAGTAAGAATGACTATGTCTCAAAAAGATATCTTGGTCATCATTAGATGTGTCAGATAGAAGCACTATTTTACTTTTTCTCTCATGCGAACATCTGCAAATGCCTTTGAAAAATTCAGCAGTGTTCTATCAATAAATTGAAGTCAGTCCAATGGATATCCACTTAGATATTTGATGTTTAATAAGGATCCATGTACAGTATTAAAATACTCTGCAGTAAAAGTCTTCTAATCAAAGGAGGGTCGTATAAATGCAGAGATAGAAATACAAAGAATGGAAAGTTCAGCCCAAGGAAAAACTGGTAAAACTCATCTAACTCTGAAAGTCCTAAACCAGGTATGCACTCAGAGCATACCACTGTACATAACAGTAAAGGTGCAGTTAACATGATATTGTCCATCAGCATGTGGGTCATTCAGGAGAGCTTAGGTGAGGTATTTACCTAAAGTTTAAATGAACATCCATCAGACATAAAATGTAAACAACCATGAAATATTGCAGAGATAACATTACTCAGATGTTAATATGGGGCATAAAGCAATGAAAATGGAAATAACTGAAAAAAGTTTATATGTGACTTATTTTAAAAAAAAGTTCCACAAAATGGTAACCAGCTATAATCGCTGGAGAGAATATCCATCTGTACTCCCTATGTTAAGATTTACTGTTGCATACAACCCTTCTCAAAGGAATTTAGATTATAAACAGAGACTTAATTTTTCACAAGAAGAAACTTTCCAAAGATGACTACAGAAACGAGACTGAATGTTAAGTAGTCATCCAAGTCCCAAAAATGCTCGATAACTAAGCAGTTATACAGTTGCACAATATTTAGAGATGCCTAATCTGCATGGACTCCCTTACAACAAAATGTCAAAGTTTATGGAATGAAGCAGGACTTCCTTTAGTACAGCAAAGATTCAACCAGAATTTAAAAATGAATGGTTCTTCTCAACTGTGATGCACATGAAAACCCTCAAGTTCCAACCTAAAAACTGAAAAAAAAATACACACAAATGCCTTAACACTCATCATAAATCACTTAGTGTTAAATAAAAAGGTCACAATCACAGCACACTTCAGGGCAGAAGCTAGTGCAACACATCCAAATACTGTACTGTATGCCTTTAGGGTATATTCTGGCTTGTTCTCAGATCTGCAATGTGTGTACATTAAGAACATAAAAGTACCACATAATGGTCCCATGAAATTACTTACGCTTGCTATTCAAGCGTCCCCACACATTCTGAAAACCAGGCCTAGTACAATCAAAAAGAAAACAGTTTCTAGTGAACAGCAGTGAAGATGCACATCATACTCTAGAGTTTTTGTTTATCACTTGAGCTCTGGTACACAAATTTGCAGGTGTGCACTAAGACACTATCGCTGTTACAAAAATCCAAAACAGCATACCTTGGCACTGATGTATATTTCTCATCTATATGCGTATATGCATATTTATATCTATATGTATACATATATATATATATATATATATATATATATATATATATATTTATCTATATATATATATCTATATATATCTATACGTATACATATATATCTATACGTATACATATATATCTATACGTATACATATATATCTATACGTATACATATATATCTATACATATACATACATATCTATACGTAAACATATATACATATATATATATATATATATATATATATATATATATATATACACATATATATACATATATATATATATATATATATATATATATATATATATACACACACACATACACACACACACACACACACACACACACACACACACATTTGGATCCTGTGAGTGCTCCATGTTAAAAGTAAATAACAGAACAAACAGGAAAGACCTTACCCTGGTTTATGCTTGTGGGTTTTGAGCATAGGACCAGCCTCTGCATGTCTTCGGGATAATATGTGATCATGTGTGGGATCAACAAACTTGAATACATGAGATGACCCAAACTGCACCTTCATGCCGCTCTGCAGCATGACCGTCTCTGTAATCCTTTGACCATCAACATAAGTATCTGCTTCCATGCTTCTTGGTGTGATAGTGACTACTCCATCCATGTTAGTGAGGTCACAGTGGTGAGGCTGGATTCCAGGGCCTAGCAACTAAGTCATTAGAACACAAAGAATGTTGAAAATGCACGAACTACTGAATGCACTAGGTACAAATTTAAAAACTGTACACATTTTATTCATGTACAACTACACAAATATCATTAACTCTATCATATTCTATTGTGTGTCTAATATCAAAACTGCACAATAAACTACACCAGTTTGCATGGACATAACCCTAGCACAATGGAAAAACAGAAAGCAGTATTCAGTGTTTAGTAATCTACAAATGTGCCTGATACTAAAGTAAAAAAAAAAACAGCAAGAAAAAGTACAGTTGTGTACACTTACCATAAATGTAGATGTTCAAGTGTATTTACTGTTGCAGTCATTACATTTTGGTAATCCTGCTGGCAGGTTGCCCTCAGCCGGCCTGAATTCCAAAGTCTTGGGTCCTGTGTTGGTCGCTAGCGCCCCTTCCCCTGACGTCAGGTCATCAGGGGTATAAAAGAAGTGGTCGATGCCATTTTCTTTAGTTTTTCTTGCCCCAGATGTCAGGTGGCCCCCAAGAGGGATGCCATAATTTAGATATGTATAATTACATGCACCAATATAAAATTTACCTTCATCTACAAGCAAATACACCATAAGTTGTATAAATCAGAGAAGGAAAGATAGGCTCCATCAGAAGAAAAAGGGGGATGGTGGGTGGGAAACCTGGACTGCAACAGTGAATACACTCGAACATCTACATTTATGGTAAGTGTACACAACTGTACTATGTTCTTCGTGTTTCACTGTTGCAGTCATTACATTTGGGTAGAGTCCCAAAGCTAAGGCTGGGAGGCTGGAGCTAAACAGCATTAGGAGCGGCTATGAGGCCCTGCAGAACTGCAGTGGCAAAGCCTGCCCTGGATTTAGAGTAGAATGGCAAATGCTAGTGCTCTGTGAACGTGTGCACTGAACTCCAAGTAGCAAATGTTCTTGGGTAGGTACTCCCCTGAGAAAGGCTGCTGAAGTGGCTGCAGCTCTGGTTGAGTGTGGCCTAATGCCCTTAGGTACTGGCTTGCCATGGTGTACATAGCAGAAATGAATGCAGTGGCCTGTCCACTTTGAATTAGTCTGCTTTGAGATGGCCTTTCCTTGTGATCCTGCAGCATATATCACTAGTACTTGCTCTGTCTTTCTGAAAACTTTGGTTCTGTCCAAGTAGAATCTAAGCTGTCTATGTACGTCCAAAGAATGCAGAATTCTCTCCCCCTTGTTCTGTGGATTTGGATAAAAGGTTGGCAGGTGAAGAGAGCCACACTGGACACCATCATAGGCATAAATGTTGGGTTTGTCCTCAGAGACCCTGTCTGGATAAAAAATGATAAAAGGTTCCACAGCCATGAGTGCCTGTAGCTCTGAAACTCATCTTGTAGAAGTTATTGCTAGGAGAGCTGTTTTCCAAGACAAAAACTTTGTATCAGCAGTAGCAGCTGGCTCAAAAGGAGGCAGTGCGAGTTTTTCCAAGACATAGCTGAGGTCCCATGCAGGCACTGGTGATCTCCTTAGAGATCTTAAATTTTTGGCTCCTCTGAGGCACTGCTTTAATAAGGGATGAGAAAAGATTGGTGGCTCTACATTGTAATGAGCCGAAATGGCAGAGGCATGAATTTTAATAGATGAAAAAGATAGGCATTTGCCCAGCATCTCAGTTAAATATTGCAAAATCTGAGTAATATTTGGCACAGCTGTATCAGTTCCTTGTGCCTGGTTCCAAGCACAGAATCTCTTCCATTTTCCAGCATAAGATTTTCTAGTACTAGGCCTTCTGGCTTCCAAAATGACATCCATCACAGCTTTACTGAGAGGTGTATTTTGTATGACTATATTATTCACCATGCTGTCAGATTTAAAGTTCTGAGTTGGCTGTGCAGGATCTAACTGTTTTGCTGGGACAGTAGATGAGGTATTTGAGGTAAGGTCCAAGCTGGGCATTGAGACAAGCTCCTTAATATTGGATACCAGTACTGGTGGGGCCAGTCTGAGGCAATCAGCATCATCTTTGGCTTCTCCTTGTCTGACCTTTAGGAGTACCTTGTGGAGCAGAGGCAGAGGAGGAAATACATATGCTGATAGGTTTTTCCAGCTGAAAGATAGGGCGTCCACTTTCCACTTTCCATGCTTGTCTGTGATAAATCCTTGTGCAGAATCTTTTTAGTTGGTAGTTGTGAGGGGAGGCAAATAGATCTATGTCCGGGCATCCCCATTTCCTTGTTATCATGCTGAAGACTTTTGGATCCAGGTGCCACTCGTGGGGATCCATAAGGTTTCTGCTTAGTTCATCTGCCAGAGTATTTTTCCTTCCTGGCAGGAATTGTGACTGTAGATGTACTTGGTAAGTCAATGGTGTGTCCCACAAAGTCATGGCTAGTCTTCAAAGGGGGTAAGAATGTATGCCCCCTGCTTGTTTATATACCACATGACCATGGTGTTGTCTGTCTTTATCAGTAGCTGTCCTGGATGAAGTAGGTCCTTGAAGGCTATCAGGGCATTTTAAACTGCTAGCATTTCTTTTTGATTGATATGTAGATGCATTTGGTTTGAGGTCCATGAGCCCTGAATGCATCTTCCTGCCATGTAGGCCCCCCAGGCATAATCTGATGCATCCGTTGTTAGTGTCTGCCTGGCTGGGGGTAATGTCAATGACTGTCCCTTGTTTTGTTGACAAGCCTTTGCCCACCATCGAAACTCCTGTTGCAGGCAGGGAATGAGAGTAATAATAGTTTCCAGGCTGTGGCAATGTTGAGTCCAAACACTTTTTAGGTACCATTGAAGTTTCCTCATATGCAGTCTCTTGCATATGGAATTAGTAGAATGCAGGATGCCATGAAGCCCAAAGCCTGCAGAATTTTTCTTGCAGACAACTGGGCCTTTATTGCAAACATTTTGAAATAGGTAGTCAGTTGCCTTTGTCTGGAGTGAGATAAGCCATCTGAGCAGTTGTATTTAAGCTTGCACCCAGGAATATTATCTCTTGAGAGGGTACTAGTTTTGATTTCTTTTCGTTGACTGTGTACCCTAGGCATGCTAGAAGTCTTTTCACAAAATCCAGATGCTGTAGAAGAATGTCCTTGTTCTCTGCTTGAATTAGACAGTCGTCCCAAGTAAGGATATATTTGTATTCCTCTTTGTCTGCAGAATCCAATTACTGGTGCCAGGCACTTTGTAAAGACCCTGGGCGCAATACATAAGCCAGAGGGCAGTGCAGAGAATTGGTAATGCATTGAGCCAGCCTTGAATCTGAAGTATCTTCTGCATATTTGTCTGATTGGGACATGCAGGTATGCCTCTTTCAGGTCTAAAGTCACAAGCCAAGCATTATTGCCCAGCATGGGCAGAAGCTGCTGCAAAGTCAACATCTTGAATTTTGGTATATCCAGGAATGTGCTCAAAATAGATAGGTCCAGTATTGGCCTCCAGGCCTTGTCCTTTCTGGGTACCAAGAACAGTCTTGAGTAAAACCCTTGTCCCTACTCTTGCGCTGGTACTTGTTGAATGGCCCCCATATCCATGAGGGATGAGACTTGTTTTTGTGCCTCTGCCCATTGATTTTCTGGCAGATCTGGCCAGCCGTTTGCCTTTGGCAGGGTATGGAAATGGAACGTGTAGTCTTGTGACACGATATTTAGGACCCATTTGTCCTGGGTTATAATGTGCCTATTTTGAGAAAAAAAATGCTAATTTCCCCCCTAAGGGTGCTGCCAGGAGATAAGTGCTTGGTGCAGGCAGGGGGAAATCATTGGGACTGTTTCCTGTATGGTTGTGATTTGTCTTCTCCAACTTTTGAGGTAGAAGCCCCCCATTGCTTTGAGCGATATGAACTTTGCACCTGGGTTCTGCCTCTAGGGCGTCTGGATCTGCCCCTTTGAGGTCTGTCTGACATAGGAAAGGACCACTTCTTTGTTGGCCAGTGTCTACTAAACCTAGGTGGCTATACTTGTAAAAAATCTTTGACCGTTTGCATAGATTTAGCTTTGCCCTCCATTTTCTTTAACACCTCTTCTGCCTTAACACCAAACAAAGTATCATGTTGTAAAGGTGCATCTAATAATTTAATTTTAACAAGATCAGGCAGATTTTGTACCTTTAACCAAGCATGCCTCCTAATTACAGAACCTGTAACTGTGGCCCTGCAGGAGGCCTCCAAAGAATCAAAACCACATTGCAAAGTATGCTTTACAACTTGTTCAGCTGCATGCAATAAATCCTGCATTTCCTTGTTTTCTGCACATTCAGGATTTAACAACATTTTTTGTTTAAGCAATGCCATGACATGTTGCTGATATTTGAGCATATGCAACTGACAATTTAAGGCTCTTATAGCCAAAGTAGCAGATGTGTATACCTTTTTCCCCCATCTATCCAGTGCCCTAGAATCTTTGTCAGAGGGAGCAGGGTTTTTTGCAGTGAAAGCCTTAACTTCTTTGGGACCCTGAGAAATAGTTTCTGGGTCGGCAGCATGGTTTTTAAAAAGGAATTTATGAGAATCAGGAACCCTGTAATATCGGTCAGGCTTAACAGGAGCTGGAGGTAAGGAGTCAGGGGTAAGACTAGACTCCAAAAACACAATCTACAATGTCTAACACAGGTGGGATGGCTAGTGGCTTATGTTGAGGTAGTAAAAGGAAATCCCTAAGCCTCTTTTTAGATTCTAAAAAATCTTGGCTCTCCCAGTGGAAATGCTCCCTCATGGTATGGAAGGTTTCCCAAAAAGAATAGTCCTCTGGAGGAGAAGCTGAAGGTACAGATTCTTCAGCATCAGAATCCTCATAGGGGGGAAGAGAATATTCCTGATCAGAAAAGGAATCTGAAGAAATGGAAACCTGATCTGAAGATTCATAGTCAGTCTCTTGCATACGCCTCTTATCAGGAGGGGGATGGGAACCCCTGATCAAGGTAATCAAGTCTTCGGCCATTTTGAGCATCTGTTTTTTGGGCATAGAGGCCTGACCACGTGGCTCTTGAGTTTCTTTATTTGCTCTGGAAGGTACTTAAGTCTTTGCCTTTGAAGCTGAAGTAGGTTTGATGTAAAGATGTTTAGGTCTGAATACACCCTCAGAAGCCGGTGCCTGCTCAGCGGCTCCAGACCCATCTGAAGGGATAATATCTGAGGCTCCAATACCTTGAGTTTCCAGCGGCATGGCTGACTCCACGTGGGATTTGGTAGCGGCCTGAGACTCTAAAGTAGCGGGCGTCAGGGGCTGCGAAAGCGCCTCACTGAGGACCGGCGAACCGGCTTAGGAGAAGCTTCGTCGTCGGTTTTGGGCCTCGGTTATCTATCTTTTTCCTTTTTTTTTGCATTTTTTGCGAACTCAGAGTAGTCTGATGGCTATCAGATGACAATTCTGGATAATTAAACAGGCGTCCAAAATAGTTTAAAGCAAAATCATACCGATGCTTAATAGTGCATTGGTTAAATCTAGCACAGAACTGACAACCAGAAACTTTGTGATCAGGGCCTAGGCAAGGAATACAGTAAGAATGAAAATCCTTATGAGGTATTTGCTTCCCACAAGAAATACAATTATTAACTTTTTCTGACATCGGTCTGGAGCAAGAAAAAAGTTTCCCCAACGGGGTACTTAGCTTTTAAGACTTCGGATCTGAAACTCAAACACGAAAATCTCAGGAGTCGGCCGACTGGCACTTGCGAACTGCTTCTGCTTCAGGAACCGTGCGGCAAGAAAGACTAAAGAAAATGGCGTTGGACGCTTCTTTTATATCCCTGACGACCTGACGTCAGGGAAGGGGCGACAGCGACCGACACAGGACCCAAGACTATGGAATTCTGGCCAGCTGAGGGCAACCTGCCAGCAGGATTACCCAAATGTAATGACTGCAACAGTGAAACACAAAGAACATAAAGATAAGGGAGGTATGAAAAAACTATTTTCTACCAATGAATACTTACCAGAAAAACGAAGCCAATAAAAGTAAACATACTAGCTGCTGTACTGTATCAGATTCCAACTCCCTATTAGGTCCCCCTAAGGGGGATTTCCAACAAAACAGAAGAGTTCAGCAATTTATAAGGGGAAAGGGGAACACTTACAGCAATACTTCAAGGATCCACAAACTATAACGGCAAAATAAAGCAGGAAACCTGGCAGAGATAAGAAATGTAGGGCTTGATTTCTTATAAGCAAATAAACTTGCAAATTCAAATATAAAAAGCATTATAATCTTTAAAACATAATATGGAATCTTAACAGATTTAGACAGCTTATTGCTGTTACTGTTTTCACAGTAGGATATGAAAGATTCTACTTAAGCAGATTTCAAAATCCAGAGCTTTTGTACTGGATTTTGTTAACATTTTGCAGGTATTTCTAAATCTGTTTACCATGTTTCTAAAACCACCCTACAATGCTGATTTTAAATCTGTCCAGTTTTTAGTAATAAAATATTTTGCTAGTATAAAAAAAGTGATTACAAATCTCAATATATTGTTTGCCTCCCACAGTACTGTTTTGCTTTTCAATGGTCTCCTTTGTCCATAAGCTTGATAAAAAATCTATAAACCTAACCCTATAATTGTTTTGTCTTTATATTTCTTACAGGAATATAAAATACTGTAAACTTGCAAAATTATTTAATCTTTATATTTTTTGGATGAATATGTAATACTTTAAAAGTTTAAGTTAGAACTTCTTTGTAAGAGAAAGACGTCTTCATGTCAGGCAGCAATTTATTAAATTTGAGGACTCTCTGGTACACTTATTTCACATAATTTGAATGTTTGGAAACTATATAAATGAAAATGTTCCTTCACCTGCACATTACAATATATTTAAATTGTATATATAAATGTCTAAAATTTATATATTTGGTTCTAATTGCTCATGTAAGTTTACATTACCTATCTTTGAAACTGGAAATGCATTTACTAAAAGCTATATGAAAAGAAAAGCAGGGCTCTGGCTTAGAAGGATTAAAAAGCAAAATGAAAGGCTACCAAGATGTATGACAGAGAATGAGGTTCTCAAAACGCTATCAGAAATGACAAATGTAAGACATGCTAAAGACGGACATCCCTTTCCTAGCGACCGCCTTTAAAATGATGAGTTAACTTATAAGAAATGTCTTCTTGAATGGAGATGGCTCATATACCCACTTCTGTACATGTAACACTTCATATGTAACACACGGGACAGAAAAAACAAAAAGTTGCATCTTGTTACTAAATTATCCAGGTTAAAACAGAGAAACAGAGACAAAAAAGTTAAGATTGGAGTTAAAACTATTTAAATATAGAAAAGTAATAAACAATATTCTTTGTTACATCTCACAAAAGAAAACTTTATAAAGAATCACCATAAACAGCACAAAACAAAAATGGAAATGGAAATTATGTACTGCCAGTAATGCAGGATTCTTTCATTCTAGTTCATCCCATGTGACTAATGGGGTACCAAGCCTCTTGTCGGATCTGATCTGACTACAATAAAGCTCCAAGTCTTGAGATCCTTTAAGATTTTTTTTCTTCCATAACCTTCTTGGCTACAGAGTTCCTTCAGATCAAGTTTGCTACATAACAGCAGAAAATATACATATAGAATAATGCAAGAGAGATGGGCAGAAGAGCTACTGAATGATCCGTCAGGTCTTTTGAAAATGACAATTTGGAAGGGGGATGGAGGGAGCAATGTCATATTGGATGGATTAGGATGAAAGGATTCAGTGTTATAACTACACAACTTCCATATCCTAGTCATCCTATCCGCCAGATCAGACTGATGGGTCAGAATATTAAATTACCTGTAAACCTGGGTGGCATCATGGCAGGATAGCTTTTAGGACTTTTGCCACAAAAGAAGACCAGATATGTCTAAGATGTCCAATTTACAAAGTCTGGGTATGCAGCGTAGACTAAGTCACTGTGGCACAAATTTTATCCACAGCAGAAAAAAAGACAAAAGTAACAGCAATTAACTTTGCAGAATAGGCTTTTGATTTGATACGTACAGATTTGTTCTGCAAAGTGTAAATGATGGAGAGCAATCAGAAAACCATCTGAACAAAGTAACCTTAGACATTTTTCATCCCAGTCTATTTAGAGTGAAGGAGATTAACAACTGATGGTCTTTTCCTGAATGTTTTTGCCTTATGATAAAATCTCAACTTCCTATGATCATCCAAGGTGCGAGGAATGTATTCTCCATGGTTAGTATGAATTGGGAAGGAAACAGGCAAATGAATAGGTTGTGTCAAATTACTCTTGGGTGCAGTCTTGGTGGATTAAGTACAGAGGGACACTATTGCTATAGAAAATTAAAGGAGAAGGACAGGAATGCAAGGCTTAAAGCTCTCAGACTCTTCCAATGGAATTAAGTGCAACCAAAAACATTACCTGTGCTGACTATGCTGGCTCAAAATTGGATTTTGTAAAAGCTTCTTAAACAAAACTGAGGGCTCAAGGTGGAACCAGATCTTTAACAGGAGGCCATAAAAAGGAAAACTCCTTATAGAGAAGCTTTACACAATTTATGGGAAGCCATGTAAAAAAAACTGATACCATTGTGGAAATTGGATATAGAAGTCGATTGACCCTCAAGGGTGGTTTCTGGCCCAGAAATTGTTGTTTATTGGCTGTTTGGGCAGTTTTTCCATCTCTTTCAACTTTCTGGTTTAAAAGCCTGCGTTTGCACTGGTTTCCCACCTTTCCTGTAACTAGTCTAATCCAGATACAGATTTGCTGTATCAAGGACTGTCTGTAAGCTTCTGAGCCCCCCAAGCCTTTCTGTGTTGGAGAGAAGCATTCTAGCTTATCAGTGGGAGTGGTAAGTACTAGGTAGCCTATCTACCCAGGTACAGATTCTTAGTTTTAGCACTTGAATTTGCTTATTCTTGCACAGCACTTGTTTAGAACTTGTTATTCACGGTAAATAAGCTACAAATTACTACAGCACTCAACCTTCCTCTTTACCTAGTGGAAAACAGTTTTTGTACTTACTTTCCTCACTTGCTTAGATAAAAACAGCTCTTATACTCACTTTCCTCACTTGTCTAGAGGAAAGTAGTTTTCTATTCAGGCATGTCCATGGGTCAGCTCCCAGTGTTCTCTCCTATCTGATGAATCTGGGTATCTTGGGACAATGTAGCAATTGCCTCATATACACAGACAACCCTCTCTTCCCACCACCCAACACCACAACCTGTGAGAGATGCATTTATCTAGCCAAACTGGAGGTAAAGCTCTCTCCATCCAAGACTGAACTTGACAGTCAAGAGGAGAAGGTAAACACTTGCACCAAACCATACTCATCACACACAGTCCCACTAAACCTACACCACCAAAATCCACATATAGAAACACAAAAACATTTGCAGAGGCTCTCAATAATAATCTGCTCAAGCAACAGAGACCTCCAAGAAAGAAATGCAAGCAACCTCCAACCCCCAACACAACCCAAATGAGACACAGCCCACAGACTCAATGTGAAAATGAACCACAACCCATAAGTCAAAACAACTTACCCAACACACTAGTCATAGGTGACTCTATAGTCAGGCACACTGATGTCCCACTAACCAGGCTAAACAATGAGAAAGTTACTGCCAGCTGGCCATCAGGTGACAGGATCCGCCACATAACCCAGACACTCGGGTCACTCCACAATAAGTACATTGTCACTGTCCATGTTGGTGTGAACGACCTGAGATGTACCCTCCCTGGACTACATGAAAAGAGACATGGAAGAGCTCTCCGATCTTGTAGCCCAGGCAGGTATGACCCTAGCTCTGAGTAGCATCCTGCCATCGCCCAGAATGATACCACAGTACAAGGACAAAATGACTGACTTCAACAATTGGCTAAGCTTCTGGTGTCATTCTAAGGGGATCTAGTATTTGTTTGCCTGGGACGACATGGTCGACAGATCACAATGCTTTGCCAGAGATGGCCTGCACCTGTTGTCCCTGGGATTCCAGATACTGGCTAAGGGTCTTGCAGCCCCAATAGTGCCTTTTTTAGGCAAGGTTGAAATGACAAATTCACCACCGTAACAGGCAAGTAAAAACTGAGGGTAATGCTACTCAGTGCTAGAAGTCCAAATCTCAAAATGCACTCACTCGAGGCACTCCTTAAAATGGAGAACATAGATAGCTGCGCAGTGACTGAGACCTGGTTCAAGGCTCTAGACAGCACCCCTGCATTACTAGACTATAACGCATACCACACTTTTCGGCCATCTAACCTGGACCAGAACACCAAAGGCGGAGGTTATTCATTAAGGATATCCACACCTCCAGCCTAGTTGCGCAGCATAATGCATCCGAGGTTATCCAAGTGCAACTAACTCTGGGCAAATCTGCACTCCAAATTGTAGCCTGCTACAGATACCCCATCATGCCCCAGGATTCCACTCCTCTTTTCTTGATATATTGGAAAATATTAGGGTTTAACCAAACACCCTAATAATAGGCGATTTTAACTATCCCACTATTAACTAGGAAAACTACTCATGTACCAACTCCTTCACTCAACGCCATCTGGAATTCATAAATTCCAATGCCCTGGATCAACTTATCCACCCCCACCAAGGGCAACAATATCCTAGAACTAGTCCTTACCAACATGAGTGACCGGTGCTCCACACTTCAAGTCAACTCCTTGGTCAGATCCGACTATAAGCTAATCACCCTAGATATCCACATCCCACCCCCACCCACCATTAAGGAAACCACGGTAAAAAATGTCTCCAAAGCCACCTTCATGCTTCTTAAGACAGAAGTGGCAAACTTCATGACACCCATGCAGATGGACAATACAGTTACGACTGCTGAATCCTACACAAATGCACTCTAAGCACTTACACGAGTGCATGGATCGCGCTATCCCAAACAGAACCAAGACACTATCCTCCAAAAAAAGGAAGCCAATCTGGTGGTCCTCTGCCATAAACAAACTCTACAACAGAAGGAAGAAATGGTTGCAAAAGAGAGTAAAATCCCATGAGTGCAGGAGCTCCCTGGTCAGCCTCCGTAAGAAGCGGAGATCCCCTACAAGATCCTCCAAAGCTAGTTATGAAAACCAAATCATCACTGATTCTAAGGGCAACCACAAAGCATTCTATAGCTATGTTACGAATCTCAATGGCAACACCTAGATCTGCTCTGAGTTACAGCACAACGGCACGAAAATTACAAAACCAACTGATATTGCCAACATCCTGGCAGACAGGTTCAGTGCTAACTTTACCCCCCCTCTCACCCCCTAAAGGGCCCATATCTATACAGGAAGAATGCAGCGTCCCTATAATCACATCTATGCAGGTAAAAGCTCCACTCTCTAAATCCAAAAATACAGCATCCATGGGACCGGACAACATCCCAGGCTGTGTTTTACAGGAACTTCAGAATGAACTGGCTCCCCACCTAAGCACCATGTTCAATCATAGTCTCACGTCAGGCTTTGTGCCCACTGAATGGCAACAGTAACAGTTATCCCACTCCACAAAGGGGGAGCCAAAGCTGATCCTGGGAACTATCGCCCTATTAGCCTGACGAGCCTGGTCTGCAAGGCCATGGAACGTATCATCACGGAACTCAAACAAAGATATTGGTAACCTCCAAACTCTGGACCCCACCCAGTTCGGGTTTGTGAAAGGGAGAACATGCCTTCTGAACCCGACTGAGTTCTTTGAGGCAGTCACCAAAGCCATAGACGAGGGTAAGGTGGTTCACACAGCCTATCTTAACCTCGCCAAGGCTTTCAACATCATCCCCCATTCTGGAATTATACCTAAACTCACTAAACTAGGTATAAATCCCTACTTCACAAGATGGGTTCCCAAGTGGCTCACTGACAGAATCCACACTGTAAAAGTTGCAGACTCCAAATCTGACTTCAAACCAGTAACAAGTGGAGTACCACAGGGTTCAGTCCTGGGACCTCTCCTGTTTGTTATCTACTTCTCTGAAGTACAGGCTAACACAGAAGGCCTCTGGCTAATGAAGTTTGCAGATGACTGCAAACTAGGATCTATAGTAGAGTCCCAAACGATGTGGACATCCTACAGAAGGGCCTCACTGAGACAGATGCCTGGTGTCAGAGGCATGGCCTCAAGCTCAATGCCAAAAAGTGCATTGTCATCCCCTTTGGTAAAAACTCTGTACCTATGAACTACCACATAAACAGTAGTCTACTTAATGCCGAATGTGTGATAAGAGACCTTGGGACCCAGGCGGACAGTAGTCTCTCCTTTGATAATCACATCGCCACAGTAGTCAAGAAATCCTATGTGGCACACCTCATCACAAAAGGGTTCTCATCCAGGAAAAGAGAGGTCATTGCTCCTCTACTCGGCACTCATTAGACCCATTGTAGAGTACAATGCCCCTTTTGGAATGTACCTCACAAGACATCTGCAGAAGCTGGAAAGGCCACAGAAGTATCTCACAGAGAGGATTACTGGCCTCAAACCAATGCCCTACACTGACCGTCTCAAAAAACTTCACCTTTACTCTGTAGCATATCGCATACTCAGAAGAGATCTCTGCCTAACAAAGCTATGTTAAACCCAGAGCTGTTGGACATGCTACACCTGAAGAAATCCCAATCCTTCTGAGCTACACGCTCTACGGACCTAAACCTTGTCACCACAACAAACAGGACATGCTGGAGGGATAGATTCCTGTCCCAGAGACTTCTTAAACTCTGGAACAAGCTACCCATCTATGTCAAGCAAAGTTCCTCATTAGCACTCTTCAAGAAAAATCTTGTTGAGTGGATGGAAAATAGGAAATACAACCTGGGGATCACTTCTGTGGCTCTGTTTGACAGGTGCACAGGAAATTAACTTTCTTGGGTGACGTAAGCCAGGGAATCTTGTTGGCTAGGCTTACATAGGCCCTTGGGCCGATAGCCTAGTACCTACCTATGAACCTTTATCAAACACATCTGAAAGAAATTGAAGGATTTCAGGAATGGCCGCTGAGAAGGGATAAATATCCTTTTGTGATGCCCAAAAGAAGAAATGTTTTCATTTACTCCTCCATACTTTGCAAGGGGATTCTTTTGAGATGCAGAGAGAATCAAACCACACTTTCAGACAAGTTGAGGAGTTTGGACATCACTAGAAGTGTAGAAACCATGTGGTCAATTTTAGGTTGGATAAGTCTGTGTGTCAATGATTGAATGGATGTAATATCAAATTGGAAGGGGATCTAAAAGCCATTGATGCTTCATTACAGGAAGCTTGGGTAAGGGAAAACCAAATATGCTGTGGCTAGCATAGGGCAAGGAAGATCACCCACTGTTTTGCACGTTGCTGCTTTTCCGTATGAATCTGGACATTAGTGGAAAAGGGCGAAAAGCATAGAGAAGTCCAGTCAGCTACTGCCTGACCACATCTCAAGTTTTGTCCCCTCTGCAGGGATCATGGTGAAGTAGATGCTGTACTTGCTGATGGTCAGGGATGTAGAGAGATCAGAGCAAGGCTGGTCCCAGTGGTTGAACATTTGATGAGCAACCATTGGATTGATAGAACTTTCGGTAGGCATCACAAGAGACCTGCTGAGACTCTCCAAAAAACAACTGGCTTTCCCTGGCATGTGTACTGTTATCAAAATGTGAGGCAAAGCAGTTCCACATTGCCAAACTCTTGTCTCCTCTCTGAAAGCAGGCAAGATCCAAACCCCAGAACCAAAAGAAAGTGACCAAAGTGCTTAGCCAAAACAATGAAACGAAGATCCAATTGCCACCTGATTCTTAAAGTATCACACTACAGACATTTTGCCTTGTCTGAATGGTCATGAAATTCCTGCAAAGCCAGGATGATAGCCCTCTTCTCTAAGATATTTATGTGAAAGTTAGCTTCTTGTCTGATATCCAATTCCCTTCGACCATCCTCATTTCAAAATGCACCCCCACCTCACACCCAAGGGAGGAGACATCTGTGGCAATTGTAGCCTAAGGAGAAGAGAGAATTAGAAGCTAGCCACCATTATATATGAATCCTGCACAGCTGCGTTATGACTACAGGGGTTGAAGGGGCAGATAACGAAGACCACTGGGTTCTGACTAACCACTGAATAATTCTTAAGTAGAAGTGTGCAAGGGGAACCATAACTATCACCATCAACCCGAGAAACAGAAGCACTAGTAGTGCTGATGGAGAAGGGTCAATCAAAATCCTATGAATGGAAGCTCTGAGTATTGTGGTTCTGTCTGGAGAGGGGCTGACTACACAACCTGAAGTGTCCAGATCCATCTATCCATCCATTCACAATCTCTTTACCCCCAGTTTTGCATATGGAGCCAGGTGTTTTGAGACTATTTTATTTTTCATAATTTACAGACATATCTATGGATAGGCAGGGCAGCAACAAGTAGTATCAGGCTTCAAGAGATGCTCTGGTCATAGCATCAAACATTCAAATAAGGGAATACATGGGGTCCCTCAGTCTACAATGGGCTGGGACTACCACCGTGCATTTCATGAACACCTGAAGGAGGTGGAGGCAGAGGTAAGGCTGAAGGGCAAGGGTCTGAACCAAAAATCTCTGGCTCCTAACCAAAAGCATACAAATCTCCTGGATGCTTGTGCTACTTTGATGGGGAGGTGTGCATGCTGGAGATCTGTTGAGCACATCCAGTCATCTGCTTTGAGACAGGCCAATATCTACTGCATCATGGCCATTCTGAATGGGATCATTTTGCTGTACAGACTTAGGCTGCTGAGATACAGAACAGGGCTGAGGTCCTTATTCTTCAGTACAAAAGTTTTTGAATAGACTCCTGACACACTCAGATCAATTGGGACCTCCTGGACGGCTCATTTTTTTCTAACAGACAGAAAGAATTTCACTTCTGGTCACTTTCCTCAGGTGGGGTGGAACATCAGTGGCTGGGTTTGGGGAGTGTTAAATGGGAAAAATCCACAATGAAGGCCAACCACACAGGTAAGTGGAGTGATAAATGGCCCCCACTACCTCCACAGGGTGAAAGTTTGGTCTTTAGGGAATGTTGGAACCATTTTCCACAGAAGGGCCCCCAGTATCCCTGACTCTGCAAACCAACTTGACCTCTCGGCTGGCATCCACTAAAGGGACCACCCCCAGCTGAAGTGGGGTTGAGAATGGGGTGCTCTACGCCATAAAGATTTGGACTCCTTTCGATTCTTCCAATAGGATCTTTGAGGCGTCTCAACTTATCCCCTATGATAGACAGAGTCTTCATGTCCTGCTCAATCCTCAGTAGTTTCTCTTTCACTGAAGGACTAAATAAAAAGGTATCATCTTAAGGCATATTTGTGAAAAAAAGCCTTAAATCACATAAGCATAAGCAGGTATGGCATTTCAATGTGATGCCTATACACACTGCATCTGTCACTCCATCAACAGAATTATGTAAAGAGAGAGATTTGTAACATTCAGCATGTGCCTGTTTTGTCACTTAGCTTCCTAGACTCGTGTGGGTGGCTTCCTCAAAGAGGTTAAAGCCTGCTCTGTGAAAAGTTTCTGGAAGAAGTTTGTGTGAGTGACATAAGTCAAAGCCAGAGGAAAAGTACTTGAGGAGTAAGCTAACTTCCTTATTCTGCTAACTGCCCTAGATTCCTGACTGAGTATACAGACAGTCACTGTATCATCACATAGCTCCTTCTTGGTAGCTCCTGGTACAAAAAAAGAATCCACTTTAGCTTCCTCAAAACAGAGCTGCCTATCCTTAAAAACGTGGTTTGACTTTCTGGAGATGGTTTCAGAAGAATCAGGCTGCTGCCATGTCCTCCTGGTAGCCAAATCAATCAGACTGTTGGCAGGAGGAGCCACCCAGGAGTTAGAAGGTGCAAAGCGATATGCCTCAAAAAACATCTCATGTCCTGAGTATTTGAATCAGTAGGCTAAGATCCCCTCTGCTTCATCAATTCTAGGACATCGTTAAGTATGGCGTCCTCCAGAAAGGATTGGGAAAACACACTTGATTACTCAAGTCAATGTCGGATGCAAGAGACTCTGCAGAGGAATCTATGTACATCCTTTTGTATGTTCTTTTCCAAGGAACAGGGGGAGGGGATAAATAAACCCACACCGATTGTTCGGAAGTATCAGCTCTGCCTTAAATATGGGAGACCTGATGAGCAAACAGAGGAGGAAACTGCTGGGTGCCTACAGAAGGAAATACAGACTGGAGATTGTGAGGCTGCTGTCATGGGGACAGATGATATCTTTTCTATGACCTCAAATGCTAATGAAGTCAGACCAACATTCATCCCCACCCAAAGTGAACATAAGAGGCATCAAAGAAGAAACCACTGATCAAGACCCAGAGGGCTTAGAGGAAGAAAATGGTGCAGATGCATCAAAGGTCAAAGTACTGAATGATAAAAAGGCATTGAGTGATCTGGTGCTGAAGGCAAAGACTCTCTCAACCACTCAGTCCCGAGATTCAGTGGATGTTGAATGCCTGGGCATCAAATGAACTGGATGAGTAACATCAGTAGCAGACGTAAGTACCAGTTGGTTCCAGCATACATTCTCTAGTGCATCAGCTCTAAAACCACCAGTGCCAAAACAAGGACTGGTAAAGGAGCAAACAAAGGAGATGAAGGGCCAAGCTCTACCAACCTGGAAATCGAAGGGGGTGGGATGACAACCATTTCAACCTCCATCTTCAATAATGCTCTCATTTTGCACTCCCAATCCACATCACCTGTATGTTGGAAGGATATGACAGACTGCATTTAGGAAGTGGAGGGAAACCTGGAAATAAATCTTGGTAATTTCCTTTCAGACTAATGTCAGCTCACTGAAAGCCTAAGATAATTGTCGATAATGATGATTACCAGCGACAAATTAGAAGTAACCTTGGGATCTGGCTGGCTAAGGAAAAGGGGTCAGATCCAATTAACAGTGTTTTGGACATGGACAAAGGGCCAAAGTAGTCAGACCATCTCCTCTTTCACTTGGCATCTTTAAACTAGTCTTGTTAGAAGAAAGTGAAAGGCCTTATTTCCCCAGCCTATTAATTTGTTTCATTTCTCCTCAAGGGACCTAGGGTCAAATGTCTTCCAAAGGGATCGGTAAACTTATAAATGTTCTGTGCCCAGGCATACTACAGAGATCAGTGGTACTGGGACCGAATTTTGTGGCCATACTCTTGGAAGCGGTTTTCTGTTTTATCCTTATCCATCACTACAGAAAACAAGGGGAAATGTCTCTTCAACCACCACCAACACACTCAGTTCTAAGTAGCTAGAAAAACAGTTGAAAACAATAATGGTTATATAAACGTTACTATTATCTACCTTTTCTTAACTTTGCAAACAGGAAAAGGAGACATTGGGCCTAATGACTCAATGAAAAGTGTGAAAAGAGATAAAGTCACAATAAAAATGAGAAAAATAAATCACAAAACACAAAAAAGGCACAAGAATGCCCAAATGGAAGAGGCTGACAAAAAAAAAACAGAATGAGCATAAGTTGAAAGGAGCACTTAGCTGTGCTCAAGGACTCCATCTGAACATGATGCCAGCAAACAAGATCTGAGGGAATGAAGTAGCCAAAGACACTATGGGAGGAAAAATCTCATAAGAGCTTGAGGCTTGCAGCTTTAATGTGGCCAGATCAGATCAGACAACCAGCCTGGTACCCATCAGTCAGATTGGATGGAGAGGATTAATAGGATCAAAAATTATGTTCTTATAGTGCAACTAAGTAAGGCGAAGCACAAAACAGAATCAATAATATATAATGATGACACAAGCCATCTGCAAACAGATAATGCTGGTCCCATTAGAATAATGCACAGGAAAAGATGGAGGGTATAATGATGACAGTGGACCTGACAACCCAAATCTATCACTACAGTAAGAATATAACTTTCACATCCAAGATTGAGAGCTTCATTATCACCACCTTCTGGGCAGAGTTCCAAGCTTAGCTTCTCATGGTGTTTTCTACAGCAATCATGTACTGAATTACGGCAGACATGAAACAGGACCTCATTCTGAGGACACAACCACATTAAACAGCCTGCAAGTGTGTGAAGCACTGTCGACATAACAAGTAAGTCGACAGCAACCTAGAGCAAGTTGCTGAAATAAATACAGTTATATTACAAACTTAACATAAATGTATGTATTTTGAGTACATTCACTGCTGTAGTCCTCATTTGTGGGATACTCTGCATGCAGCTACACTGAAAGCCCAACTTCAAGAGCAATATCATCCCACAGTAGCTCTGGTTGACTTCTTTCCAATGCAGTGTAAAGATGTTAGTGGGAAGTGGCCCATGCCACTTTTAGATCGCACTTGCCCTAGCCATAGCAGTACAGCTTAAGTGATCAGGTAGGTGCAAGTCCATGATGATCAGGTGCACCCCCAAAGGTTTCAACTCTCTCTATCTGCGAAATATAGCAAGACCAAGGAGTAATGGGGACTGGCAAGGATACAAAGGTAAGGGTAAGGATTAAATGAAACCCAAATGAATCCTAGGGTATCAAGGAAAGAATGAACAAGAGGGGAAGGAGGGTGGGAATATGAACTGCAAACAGTGAATGTACTCAAAACATCTATATTTAAAGCAAGTTCCTAACATAACTATACTACCTTCATCATACTATTCAATGCTGCAGTCATTTGTTGGATCGTTCCCATAGCATAACACAAGTAGTTGGCTACACAGTCCTGTGATGTAGAGGGATAAAGGTCTGTCGGCACCTCAGAACTCCCAATGTCTGACTACCAGCACAGATGCTGGAGGGCTAAGCAGGGAAGGAAGATACCTTGAGACTTGCTGAATTGGCAATTGCTACAGCATGATGAGCTTAGCAGCCCCCCCCCCACCACCACCACCAATAAGTGATACTGCATGGTATAGAAAATGTGTGAAAAGAAGTCCAGGTAGCTACTTCTAAAATAGATTGGAAACTGAGCTCTAGAGGAATGCTATGGTGCATATTATGGCTTTTTCACATGCCGTGAAACAGGTTTACCGCAAGTATAACGACAGGAACAAATACAGTATGCAAGTTACTTTGACAATGCCTGCTTACTGACTACTTTTCCTTCCTTACCCCTAGCAAATGTAAGCTAGATAGCAAACTTTTTCTAAACACTCACTCTGATCAATCTTTGAATGATTTCGCATATTAGTGTGCTGCAAATATATCATGATTAAACAAAATTTACATGTTGACTATTCATTAAACAAAAACCCACCAAAAACTTGGCATGCTCTACAGACAAAATCGGTTCCTCACCACATCTACTAAGTTTACTCTCTCTACTACATTTCTCCTTCCCTCTGTTCTCTACGGTGCCCCTCTTTTAATAAACCTACAATCATCTCTCAAAACCAAACTGTCCTCTTGTTATAATAAAATAGCCAGATTCGCCAACAGCAACAAATCATCAACACATCACTGTGAACCTCTCCACAAACTCAACTGGCTAGAACTTCCCAACTACCTCTCATATACTCAGCTCACCTATGCTCATAAACTCATATTCCAACAATACCTCTGTCCCTCCCTCTCAACTACCTTTAAAATGCACCACACACAAAGACTTCTAAGATCGAACAATCAAAACCTTATTGAAGTTTACAGACCCCTCCACCCCCCAGGACAAAACCTCCTATCCTTCTCTCTAGCATGCCTATGGAACTCCCTTCCCCCCTCCATTCGCACAATTGCTAGCCTCCCAGATTTTAAAAAATCACTACACTCTCATCTAACATCCACATGGGAATGTGCCTGCTCCCATCCCTCGTAACCTACTCTTAACTTCAACATCTTTTTCTCTACTCCTTCTCATAAATCCCATATAGCAAAAGCATGCTTGCCTGCAGTATATATCTCCTTACTTATACCAGTAATTTCTTGGTCTTCTGCATCAAACTACCTATCCTTAATTCCAAACAAAAAAAAAAAAATTTCTACTTTGATTTTGTCTTTATTACTTTTGATTTACATATGTTTGATCGCTCTTATAAACAGAAATAGTACAAATGTTAATCTCTGTAATCTTCATGTAATCTATGTGTGGTAGTTAATCTTTGTATAATCTATGTGTGGCAGTTAATCTTTGTATAATCTATATGTGGAGCTTTTTTCCCCAGGACTCCATTGAAAATGGGTTCTTTAGGCCCAATGGACTATCCTGGTTAAACAACTGCAAATAAATAAATAAATTAAATAAATGCTGACTATTCATCTGTATCTTGTCAATGTTTTTATTTTTCTCACTAATACATGCTCAGTCATTGATTTTTCTCATTATTCTAGGCTTTTTCTCTGCATCTTGCAGAGCCTTCTCCCTGGACCTAAACTGAATTTTTTTTTTTTTTTACCCGATCACACTTTTCTGGTCAACAAAGTCAATAAATAAATAAATACTAAAATATAACAATAAAATGACAAGACAATTTATCTGATTTTCTGAATTCCTTTTTGTTTTGGCCAGATAAATAGATTAGTAGCCTATACTTATCCAAACAGTCATTTGTCAAGGAAGAAACCATGTAAGGTCTGTTTCAACACAACGAATAAAACTGTACCTTTAAAACGTCTGTTAATACAGCCTCATCTCCAAAGCTCTGGTGGTGGTGGTTTATTAACTCTAATTATGATGAAAAGGAAGCAAAATAAAACATTGGGAAAAGTTGATTCTAGCAGTTTGGAGCTGTAATAAGGTAAGGCAAAAACCCTAGCTAAGGAGAACTGTCCTAAAAATACCAGTAAGAATTTATTGCCAAAAAAAATTATGATAGGCAGCAAGGGGGAAAGAGAGAGATTACACTTGATAATGTCATATCTGTTAAGAACTAAACTAGTACGGGGAATGGAAAAAGATTTTATCAAAAGGACCGTCTGCAATTAGGTTCACAGAAAATAGACAAGAGGAGGCTGTGATTTACTGAAGGAAATAAGCAAATGAGTCAAACTACTGACAGCAAACAGCTCAGAAGGGAAGATAACAGAGTGGGATGAGGTTAAGCAAGAGTTTGGACAGCAGGCTAGAGAGAGAGTCTTCCTATCAGGATCTGATAGCATAATACAGGCAAACAAAAAAGGGACAGGAGGCAGCTAAATTAAAGACCAGCTCTGGTAAAGTTTTTTGCTTTCAACAGAAGATGCTGTGTGAAAAAAGGGCCAATTAGGACAGCATATACAATACTGCCCAATAACCATAAGAATCAGACGAAAGTACAGTTTTGTACCTACCATAAATGTAGATGTTCGAGTGTATACACTGCTGCAGTCATTACACTTGGGTTATCCTGCCATCAGGCAGTTCCCCAGTCGGCCTGAGTTCCAAAGTCTTGGTCTGGCATCAGTTGCTGTCGCCTCCTCCCTGACGTCAGTGCGACAGGGGTATATAAGATGCAGCCGACGCCATTTTCTTCAGTTTTTCTTGCCCCAGATGTCAGGTGCCCCCAAATAGGTAGCCAATTCAAATTGCTAATAAAACATACATAAGAAAAGCAAACAACAACTTTCAGTTACCAGCAAATACTCCCCATAGCTGGTAGAAGGCACAGGTACGTCCCAGCAAGTAAGAGGGTAAGGAGGGTGGGTAACCTGGACTGCAGCAGTGTTTACACTCGAACATCTACATTTATGGTAGGTACAAAACTGTACTATGTTCATCATGTGACACTGCTGCAGTCATTACACTTGGGTGGAATCCCAAAGCTGAGGTAGGGAGGCTGGTTCTATAAGGCATTAGGGGTGGCTATAAGGCCCTGCAACACAGCAGTGGCGAAGCCAGCTCTGGATTTGGAGTATAAAGGCAAATGGTAATGCTTGGTGAAGGTATGCACAGAACTCCATGTTGCTGCTTCCAAAATCTCCTTGGTAGGTACTCCTCTGAGGTAGGCAGTTGAAGTGGCTGTTGCCCTGGTGGAGTGAGATATAATGCTGCTAGGTACAAGTTTCCCATGGTGAGTATAGCAGAAATGTATACAATGTCCTATACATTTTGAGATAGTCTGTTTTGAAATGGCTTTTCCCTGTGCTCCTGCAGCATATGCTACCAATAATTGCTCAGTTTTTCTGAGAGCTTTGGTTCTGTCCAAGTAGAAGCGTAACTGCCTGTGAATGTCCAAAGAATGTAGTAGTCTTTCCCCTTTGTTCTGTGGTTTTGGATAAAAAGTTGGCAAGTGAATAGTTTGGTTTAGAGCCACACTTGATACCACCTTTGGCATAAACGTAGGGTTAGTTCTTAAAGACACCCTGTCCTGGTGGAAAATGAGGAAAGGTTCCACTGCCATTAGTGCCTGCAATTCTGAAACTCTTCGTGCTGATGTTATTGCCAGTACAGAGCAGTTTTCCAAGAGAAGTATTTTAATTCTGCTGTGTTAGCTGGTTCAAAGGGAGGTAAAGTTAATTTTTCCAAAACAAAGTTGAGGTCCCAAGTTGGGGTAGCTGCTTTACGGGGCGGTCTTATGTTTTTAGCCTCTCTGAGGTACTGTTTGAGCAAAGGATTAGAAAAAATTGGTGGATCTGTGTTGTAATGAGCAGAAATGGCTGAGGCGTGGATCTTGATGGATGAGAAGGAGAGGCCCTTGTCCAGCATCTCAGTTAAATATTGAAGTATCTGAGGAATGTTTGGGACAAGAGGGTCAAGGCTGTGCACCTGGTTCCAGGCACAGACTCTCTTCCATTTATCCGAGTAGGCTTTCTTGGTGCTAGGCCTTCTGGCCTCCAGAATGACATCCATAACAGCTTTGGAGAGGCATTGCTTGCTTGACTAAAGAATTTTCCATGCAGCTAGGTTTAAGGTCTTTAGCTGGCTGTGAAGTATCTGACTGTTGTGCTGTGTCAGCAAATGTGGGATTTGAGGCAAAATCCAGGGTGGTTCTTGTGCAAAGTTCAAGATTGGGTACCAGTGCTGGCGTGGCCAGTCTGGTGCAATCAGGATCATCTTTGGCTCTTCTTGCCTGGCTTTTATGAGTACCTTTGGAAGGAGGGAAAGCGTATACTTGCAGGTTTTTCCAGCTGAATGAGAGGGCATCCACTTTCCATGCTTGCGGATGGTAACTCCTTGTGCAGATTTTCTGTAGCTGGCAGTTCATTGTGAATGCAAACAGATCTATGTCCAGGCTCCACCATTTTTGTGTTATCATTCTGAATATTTGTGGATTTAATTTCCATTCGTGGGGATCCATGATGTTTCTGCTTAGGTCATCTGCCAGTATGTTTTTCTCTCCTGGCAGGAATTGTGCTTGCAGATGAACTTTGTAGTGTAGAGCTGTGTTCCACAAGGTCATGGCTTGTCTGCAGAGGGGGTAGGAGTGTGTGCCCCCTTGCTTATGTACCACATAACTGTGGTGTTGTCTGTCTTTAGTAGTAGTTGTCCTGGATGTAGCAGGTCCTTGAAAGATACAAGTGCATTTTGCACAGCTAGCATCTCTTTTTGATTGATGTGAAGATGCCTTTGCTCTGTGGGCCACTCACCCTGAATACATTTTCCTGCCATGTGTGCTCCCCAGGCGTAATCCGATGCATCTGTTGTCAGTGTTTGCCTGGCTGTGGGTTGAGTAAAAGGCTGTCCCTTGTTGAGGTGACAAGCTTGAGCCCACCATCGAAACTCCTGTTAAAGGCAAGGAATTAGTGGTATAACTGCTTCCAAACTTTGACAGTGTTGAGACCATACACTTTCTTTAGGTACCATTGTAGTTTCCTCATATGGTATTAGTAGTATGCAAGAAGCCATGTAGCCCAAGGCCTGCAGAATTTTTCTTGCAGGGAGTTGGGTCTTTGTTGCCATCAATTGAAAGTATTGAGTCAGTTGTCCTTGCTTGTCTGGCGTGAGATAAGCCATCTGGGTCATTGTGTTCAAGCTGGCACCCAGGAATATTATCTGTTGTGAGGGCACTAGTTTTGATTTCTTTTCGTTTACTGTGTACCCCAGGCAGCTTAACTTTTTTTACGAACGCCAGATGCTTTATAAGAATGTCCTTGCTCTCTGCTTGAATCAGGCAGTCGTCCAGGTATGGATAAATCTGAATTCCTTTTTGCCTGCAAAATGCAATTACTGGTGTCAGACACTTTGTGAAGACCCTGGGCGCAGTAGATAAGCCAAAGGGCAGTGCAGAGAATTGATAGTGCATTGAACCAGCTAGAAATCTGAGGTATCTTCTGCAGTTTTGTCTGATAGGGACATGCAGGTATGCCTCCTTGAGGTCCAAAGTCACAAGCCAAGCTTTCTTGCCCAGCATGGGAAGAAGCTGCTGTAGTGTCAATATTTTGAATTTCAGAACATCCAGGTAAGTGTTTAGAGAAGAAAGATCCAGAATGGGTCTCCAGGCTTTGTCCGTTCTGGGAACCAGAAGGAGTCCTGAGTAAAATCATTGCCCTTGCTCCTGTGGTGGTACCTTTTGAATAGCTCTTATGTCCATGAGTGCTGTAATTTGTTTTTGAGCCTCTGCCCATTGATTTGGTGGCAGATTTGGCATTCCTTTTAACCTTGGCAGTGTGTGAAAGTGGAACCTGTAACCTTGAGATACAATGTTGAGAACCCACTTGTCTTTAGTGATGCAATGCCAGTTGTGACAGAAAAGTGCCTGTTTTCCTCCTAAGGGGGCTGCCAAGAGAGAGCTGTTTGGCAGCTGTAGTGGGAAGTCATTGAGGCTGCTTTTTATAAGGTTGTTGCCTGTCTTCCCCTTCTTTCTGGCCTGGTGTACCCCATTGTCAAGGCCTGTAAGGACCTTGTGCTTGACCTCTACCTCTTGGACATCTGTATCTGCCCCTTTGAGGTCTGTCTGTGACTGGAAAGGACCAATTCTTTGTTGGCCAATTTCTGCTAAAACGAGGCTGAACCTGTAAGAAATCCTTCACCGTTTGCATAGATTTTGCCTTATCCTCCATTTTCTTTAATACCTCCTCTGCCTTAACTCCAAACACATCCTGTTGCAAAGGTGCATCCAATAATTTTGCCTTAACATGATCTGGTAACATATGTTCTTTTAACCAAGCATGCCTTCTAATGACAGAGCCTGTAACTGCTACTCTACAGGAGGCCTCTAAGGAATCAAATCCACATTGCAAAGTATGTTTTCCCACTTGTTCAGCTGCATGCAATAAATCCTGTATTTCTTTAAAACTAGAAGGATCTGAATCTGGAATCATCTTTTGTTTCAACTGAGACATCAAAAATTGCTAATATTTTAGCATGTGAAACTGGCAATTTAAGGCTCTCATTGCTAAGGTTGCAGACGTATATACTTTCTTTCCCCATCTGTTTAATGCTCTGGAATCTCTGTCAGAGGGAACTGGGTTTTTTGCTGATGCGGCCTTAATCCCTTTGGGTCCCTGAGAAATAGTTTCAGGGTCAGCAACAGGGCTTTTATACAGAAAGTTGTGGGAGTCAGGGACTCTATAATATCTATCAGGTTTAACTGCGGCTGGAGGTAAGGAGTCAGGGTTTAAGCTGGATTCAGTGTACACATCATCCACAATATCTAACACAGGCGGAATAGCAGGGGGTCTGTGTTGAGGCAGTAAAAGGAAGTCTCTGAGCCTTTTCTTGGATTCTGAGTAATCCTGGCCTTCCCAGTGGAAATGCTCCCTCATGGTATGTAAGGTCTTCCCAAAGGAGTAATCCTCCGATGGAGAGGCTGATGGAATTGATTCCTCAGCATCAGAGTCCTCATAAGGGGGTAAAGAATATCCTAGGTCTGAGGATGAATCTGAAGAAACAGACACCTGGTCAGAAGATTCATAGTCTGCATCCTGTCTGGGCCTTTTATCAGGAGGGGGATGGGACCCCCTTATCGGGGTGATTAGGTCTTCGGCCATTTTGAGCATTTGTTTCTTAGGCATGGAAGTCTGTCCTGGAGAATGCTGTATCTGTTTCTTTGTTTTTAAGGGGGCCTTAGACTTAGCAGAGGGTTTAATGGTTAACTGGGTAGGTCTGAAAACACCCTCTGAAGCTGTGGAATGCTCAGCTACTTCGATTCCCTCTGAAGGGTTAGTTTCGGTGTGCTGAAAACCTAGAGCATCCGAAGGCCCAGCCAGCTCCACATGGCAGTCGGAAGCAGTTGTCAGGGGCTGCGTAGGCGCCTCGCTGAAAACCGGAGAATCGGCGACCGGTCTACAAGAGGCCTCGTTGTCAGTTTTGGGCCTCGGACGTCTGTCCTTGTCTTTGCACTTTTTATGTATTCCGGTCGTCGGAAGTTCCGACGGCATGGTGTAATTGAATTTTCTGCCAAAATAATGTCGGGCAAAATCAAACCGACGTTTAATAGTGCGCTTGTTAAACCTAACACAAAACCGACAACCAGTGACGTTGTGGTCTGGGCCTAGGCATGGAATACAATAGGAGTGGAAATCCTTCTGAGGTATTTGCTTCTCACAAGAAATACAGTTATTAACTTTTACTGACATCGGTCTGAGGCAAGGAAAAAGTTTCCCCAACGGAGTACTTAGCTTTGTAGAAGACTTCGGTTCTGAATTCGGAAAGAAAATCTCAGGAGTCGGCCGACCAGCACTTGCAAACTGCTTTTGCTTCGGGCACTGCGCGGTAAGAAAGACTGAAGAAAATGGCGTCGGCTGCATTTTATATACCCCTGTCGCACTGATGTCAGGGAGGAGGTGGCAGCAACCGACGCCGGACCAAGACTTTGGAACTTAGGCCGACTGGGGAACCGCCTGACAGCAGGATAACCCAACTGTAATGACTGCAGCAGTGTAACACGATGAACATCTTAGAAAAAATTGGGGAAATGAGAACAAAAAGGCAACTTACAAAGGAAAGTACCGTTGTGTAAGTTAAACACACAATGGAAATTACCGCCCCATAAGCTTGACGAGCCTCGTCTGCAAAGCTATGGAGAGGATCATAATGGAACTCATAAATAAAGACATTGGGGACCTACAGACACTGGATCCTACCCAATTTGTCTTTGTCAAGGGCAGATCCTGCCTCTTGAACTTGGTCGACTCTTTCGAAACAGTCACTAAGGCCACTGATGAGGGTAAGGCAGTTCACACAGCCTACCTTGACCTAGCAAAAGCGTTCGACACAATACCCCACTCGGGCATCATAGAAAAGCTCACCAGCTTAGATGTAAACCCATATGTCACAAGATGGGTTGCAAACTGGCTCAAGGACAGAACACACAGGGTTAGAGTTGCTGGTGCCATGTCAGACTCTAAGCCGGTCACGAGCAGTGTCCCACAGGGCTCAGTCATGGGCCCCCTCTTGTTCGGCATTTATTTTTCTGAAGTGCAGGCAAACATAGGGGGATTGTGGCTGACAAAATTTGCAGATGACTGCAAACTGGGCACCATAATTGACACAGACATCCTCCAGAGAGGTCTCATAGAAATAGATAACTGGTGCCAGAGCCATGGCCTTAAGCTAAATGCCAAAAAATGTAGAGTCATACCCTTTGGGAAAAACAAGGTAACCCCTAATTACCACATAGGTGGTAATCCACTAAACACGGAAGAAGTTATCAGGGACCTGGGGACCCAAGTTGACAGTAACCTCTCTTTTGACACTCACATTGCCAAAGTGGTTAGGAAGACCTTCTACATTGCCCACCTGATCATGATGGGATTCACATCCAGATCAGGAGAGGTCATTGTACCCCTGTACTCTTCACTTATCAGACCAATGATTGAGTACAACGCCCCATTCGGATGTACCTTACCCGACACCTGCAGCAGTTGGAAAGACCCCAAAAGTTCCTCACCAAAAGGATAAAGGGGCTCAAACATATGTCATACGATGCCCGACTGAAGAAAGTCCAGCTCTATTCAGTCGCATATCGTCTGCTCAGAGGTGATCTGTGCCTGACATACAAGGCCATGTCCAACCCGGAATTAATGGACATGCTCCACCTCAAAAAATCCAAATCCACCAGAGCCACGAGAGCAAGAGACAAACCTCAACACGGATATAAATAGGACGTGCTGGAGGGACAGATTCATCACCCAGAGACTCCCTACACTATGGAACAGAATCCCAGTCCATGTGAGGCAGAGCCCCTCACTGACTCTGTTCAAGAGAAATCTTGACGAGTGGATGGGAGATCGTAGGTTTACCCCGGGAATCATCTCTCTATCACTGCTGGACAGAGGCACAGCAAACTAATGGGTATAGTATTCTCATCCTAAGGGGTGGTGAAAGCCACACACACTCTGGCTACGCTTATAAATGCCCTAGGGCAGATAGCCTAGTATGAAACTATGAACCGATGAACCTATGAACAGCAGTAGCTGTATGAATGATCACTGCTGTAGTAGTCTTAGCCATATGGGCTACATCCTTGCCAAGGATATAACACAGCTGGATAGCTTCAGAGTACTTCCCATGTGATCAATCTGTCAGGCAGCTCAAGCTGAGCTGACTAAAAAACAAGTTTAGGTGTGAAGCCAGTCAGAGCTTTTCTACCACAAGAGAGATGGAGGCTGAGCCTGAACGGACAGTGCTAGGAACAACAACAAATAAATCTCCAACCCTAGCATAAAAACACAACAAAAAACAAGTGGGCTGAAGGGAGGGAGTAGCCACTGCAGCGGTGATCTTTCGACCATCTACTATTAAGATAAGTTTAACTTACACAGCTGCATTACGTTAATCATATTAATCACTGTTGCAGTAGCCTTAGCAATATGGGTAGATTACCTTAACTAACTACATTTGGGAGGTGGAAAAAGAGGAGTCCAGGAGCCCCTGAAGAATAGACCTTGCAAAGCTTGATCTGGATCTACAGAAGGAATCAAGGTTATAGTACTTTGTAAAACTATATACAGAGGACCAAGTAGCAGCTTCTAGAAAACTTCTAGAATCTAACCCTTTACAAAAAAAGCCATAGATAAAGCCAAGGCCCTGGTAGAGTGGGTTTTGACCCTGCCTGGAATAGTTTTGTTATGGTGAGTTTAACAAAAGGTAACAACATTAGACAACCATTTGGAAATAGTTTGTCTTCACACCGTTTGTCCCTTCTCAGCTTCACATGCAATGAACAATTCTATGAACAGCTAAAACACTTTGTTCTGTCAAGACAGTATCAGAGTTACCTGTGGACATCTAAAGTATGAAGTATCCTTTCTCCTTTATTTTTAGGTTCAGGAAAGAAAGCAGGGAGATGGATAGTTTGGCTTAAAGTAAACTTGGATACCACTTTAGGCATAAAAGACTAGCTTCTCAAAGTAATCCTGTCCCTATGGAAAATGATATAGGGTTAACTCACCATAAGAGCTTGCATCTCAGATACCCTTCTTGCAGGGATCAAAGCAATCATTAAAATAATTTTTAATGTGATGAACCTCAAGTCAGCAACTTCCAAAATGGCTGCATATTGAGTAACAACTTGTTTCCAGCTTTCTCAGTGTGAAAACAGTAGACTTAAGTTTATGGGGAAATTTCAGTCACTGGCTAGTACGTGCACTCCCTAGATGCCAAGAATAAAGTAAAATAAAAGACCTGGAAAAAAATCAGCTACAGAAACACAGACTGGGAAATTTCTGCAGCTGACATGACTTCCACTAACCTACAGGAAGATATAAAGACAGCTGCATACAGAATGGGTTAAACTAAACAAAACACTGATGGAGTACATCAACACAAACAAAAGGCAGGAAAATGGAAGAAGCTTTAAATAGATATTCAGATGAGAAGATAAAGCTGCAAAAATCAGATGTCAAAAGGAAGAAAAGGCTGGCTGAATATGAGACTGCTCAGGAAGAGATGTTTCAAAAAATAAAAGAATTAGAGGACAGAGGACATAGGGAAAACCTGAGATTTTCAGCTATACCAGAGAAGCAGGAAGGAACAGACTGCATTAATTTTATGAAAGCACAAATAAGCAACTGGAGTGGTACTCCACAGCAGGAGTTGTTAGTTGAAAGGGCACATCATGTGTATGCTTTAGACTTAACTATAAGAAAGCAACCTAGATCTTTAATAGTAAAGATGCAAACCTACCAGGAGTTGATTCTGACAAAACTGTGGTAGAAGGACAAAGTACTAAAAGTGGAACACAGCAGAGTGTTTGTGGAGAATGATTACTCATTGTACACCAGACAGAAGAGGAGCAAATTTATTCCATTATTCAGGGACTGTCGAGACGCAGGTGTGAGATTCAAACGGTTGTTTTTCCCTGGAGTGACAAAATCATTTTTTGATGAACCGCATGCTAAGGAGGAAATCTAAGAGTTTGCCCAACAAAAATGTGAGCTGTGAAACAGAAGGAGATTCTGCTGCTTCTTGTTCTAGTAATAAAGACCAGAGAGAGTACCTGTGAAACCTTTTTCAGTATTTCAACGTAAAATGTTAGAGAGAAGGAAGAGAGCACGAGAGTTGATTAGAAGAATCGAGAGTATGGTGGAAATGAAGCAGACACAGGATTATGGGTGATGAACAGTAACAGAACCAGTAACTCAATGTGGGATTACAATGCAATAATTATATATTTGTGAAATATGACAGAACAAAAAATCTGAAAATACTTGACTTTTTCAAAACTTTCTTGGATTTGTGGGGACTCTGAAGTACAGTGGATATAAAAAGTTTACAAACCCCTGTTAAAATGCTAGGTTTTTGTGATATAAAAAATGAGACCACAATAAATAATTTCAAAACTTTTCCCACCTTTAATGTGACCTATAACCTGTACAATTTAATTGAAAAACATCTGTTAGGGGAAAAAAAATAAAAAACGGACAATAAGCTGGTTGCACAAGTGTGAACACCCTTAAATTAATACTTTGTTGAAGGACCTTTTGATTTAATTACAGCATTCAGTCTTCTTGGGTAGAAGTTTTATCGGCATGGCACATCTTGACTTGACAATATTTGCCCATTCTTCCTTGCAAAAGTGCTCTAAATTGGCCAGATTGCGAGGGCATTTCTTGTGCACAGCCCTCTTCAGGTCACCCCACAGATTTTCTATTGGATTTAGGCCTGGACTCTGCTTTGGCCATTCCAAAACTTTATTTTTTTTGTGGTGAAGCCATTCTTATTTGATATGGATATATGTTTGGGGTCATTGTCGTACTGAAAGGTGAAATTCCTCTTCATCTTTCTAGTAGAAGCCTGAAGGTTTTGGGCCAAAAGTGACTGGCATTTAGAACTGTTCATAATTTCCAACACCTTGACTAAAGCCCCAGTTCCAGCTAAAGAAAAGCAACCCCAAAGCATGATACTGCCACCACCATGCTTCACCATGGGGATGGTGTTCTTTTGGTGATGCAAAGTGTTGTTTTTGCGCTAAAATACCTTTTGGAATTGTGGAAAAAAAGTTAAACCTTGGTCTCATCAGACCAGAACACATTTTTCCAAGTGCTTTTGGGAGACGATGTATTGTTTTGCAAATTTTAGCCAGGCCGGGATGTTTTTTTGTTACAAAAGGCTTCCGTCTTGCAACACTACCTCATAGCCCAGACATATGGAGAATATGGGAGATTGTTGTCACATGTAGTACACAACCATTACTTGCCAGAAATTCTTGCAGCTCCTTCAGTGTTGGTCTAGGTCTCTTGGCAATCTCCTGGACCAGTTTTTGTTTAGTCTTTTCATCAATTATAGAGGGACATCCAGTTCTTTGCAACGTCACTGTTGTCCCATATTTTCTCCACTTTTTGATGATTGTCTTCACTGTGTTCCACAGTATACCCAATGCTGTGGAAATTTTTTGTACCCTTCTCCTAACTGATACCTTTCAACAATGAGATCCCTTTGATGCTTTGCAAGCTCTCTGCGAACCATGGCTTTTGCTGTAGCAGGCAACTGAGTAAATGTCATGAAAATCCTACTAGGACAGCTGAACTTTATTTGTGGTTAATCAGTCGCTTTAATTGATGGCAGCTGTGTACCCAAGAAGACTGAATGCTGTAATTAAATCAAAAAGTGCTTCAACAAAGTATTAATTTAAGGGTGTGCACACTTATGCAACCAGCTTACTGTACGTTTTTTACTTTTATATTTTCTCCCCTAACAGATTTTTGTTTTTTCAATTGAATTGTACAGTTTATAGGTCACATTAAAGGTGGGAAAAGTTTTGAAACGATTTACTGTGGTCTCATTTTTTTATATCTCAAAAACCTGGCATTTTTAACAAGGGTGTGTAAACTTTTTATAATTGCTGTACTTGCCCTACTTCATGTCATTAATATTTGGAAAAATACTTTGGAGAGGGGAACAGAGGGGAGAAAGCTAACTAAGTAAAGAAAACATTTTCTCTTCTTAATAGTACCAAGTTTGTGGTGTATGGTTTTCTTTGCACTCTATTTTAAGAGTAATGGGGACTGTAAACAGGTGCTGTTGTTTTTTTCATTTTCTCCCTCTTCTCTTTCTTCTTTTACAGTTCTGAGAAATATAGGCAATGCAATGTAAAAATAAAAAAACTGGTTAAATAGACATGACAAAGTTAAAATTAATGTGCTTTTTTTCATTCTTGCAGGGGAAATTACTGTATTAAGGACAGTAGAGTAATTAGTTTTAACAGACAAGTAAATGAAAAAGATTATTGAATAATGGAAGGCTTTTTTCTAGCAAATGCATGTATACTTCGCTATTCTGCAGCTGGTCTTCATGCTTCCATGGGAACAATCTGAAAAGAGAAACTGGAGATGATCTGGTGGAAGGGGATTGGCTGAGGGAAAAGAAAAAAAAAAGGGGAAACTGACTTGGACATAATGTTCTCAGAAAGCAATCAGGGGTTTTCCCAGCTGGGAGGGCTTTAAAGATAAGACAAAGACAACTAGACGAAGTAAAGTTCACTCATTTTTTTATATGCAATGGGGATACGAATATAAACGGGTGCTTTTGTTTTTATTTTTTTTTTCCTTTCTCTCCCTTTTTTCTTTTTCTTTGTTCAGTTTTAACAAAAGTAGGCACTGCAATGTAAAAAAAAAAAAAAAAAAAAAGGGGGGGGGGTAAAGGTCTGGTTAAGAGAGTATGACAAAAGAAAAATCAGTGAGCTTTTCCCATGCTTGCATAGGGGAAATGACTGGGTTAAGACCTTGGGCATTATCCAGCAACACGTTTATTAGAAAGCATGTAAATAAAAAAATATTGAATAGTATAAGGCTTTTTTCTGTACTCTTAGCAGTTTTACGTTTGGTTTGTGTGTCACTAGAAGACAATTTGATGGCTTGGAGAAACTGTTTACTGAAAACATTCAAGTGCTTTCTCAGCTGGGACAGCTATAAAGATACACAAAATCAAATAGCACTTACTAATATAGCACAGGCTGTACCCATGCATCTTAGCATGACTAACCTTTCTTTTTGGTTAACTCTAGCCTGTCTGTGTGCTATCAACTCAGAACATAGTTTTGTGTGTTATTATTAAGTTAACAGGTTTTAGTGGAGTTTTGGGGGGTTGTTTGCTCTGTTTGAGGGAGTAAAAAAGTTAAGTAAGATGTGGCATAGGCTTACATGGATATAACATGAAACAAGTGTATAAAAAAAACAACCTGCCAAACACTATACACATGTAACATAAAAGTTGGGACTAAACATTTAACGAAAAAGCAGTTATACATAAAATGTGGTAATAACTATATAACAAAATGATGCTTTCTGCAATGTCTTTCAATCTGAATGGTCTTACAGATAAATATAAAAAATAAAGAGTGGTGAATTATATTAAAAAATGCAGAGTGCAAACAGCTATGTTACAGGAGACACACCTGAAAAGAACTGAACATGTGAATTTGATAAATAAAGGTTTTCAGGATGGTTATTTAGAGGAATATTGGGGAAAAGGAAGAGAGGAGTACTTATATTAATTGCAAGAGGAGCACCAATAGTGATAGAAGAGGGAAGAAACAGATGATAATGGAAGATATATAGCACTAAGGGGCTACTGGCAAGGGAGGAGGATTATACTGGCATGCATTTACATTCCATCTAAAACTGTTGTAACAGAACATAAGAAAATTCTGGGAGAAATAATCAGCTTTCTGCAAGGAATATTACTTATAGATGGAGACTGGAACTTGATTTGCAACAGTGAAGATGTGTCGGGGGGGGGGGGCTAGAAGGGAAAATAAAACAAAGAAGGGTAAGACTTTTGAAGAATTTTATGAAAATGTTTGGCATGGAAGATGTGAATTCAGTACTAGGAGTTCAGAGTGAAATTACATATTATTCTCCAAGATACAAAACTGGCCTAGGCTAGACAAAATGTATATCTCTCAGGAAAATGCGCATTTAATGGAAGGTCTTGAAACACACCCAATAACTATTTCAGTTCATTCACCAATAATAACTAAAAAAAAAAATGCAAGGTAAAGAAATAAAAATGAGACTGTGATGCTTTCCCACCTATCGGCTGAAAAGAAGCATTTAAGGAATGGGTTTTGGAATTAATTCAGGAGTTACTAGAGAAGATAGAAATTTCTTCTGAAAATATACCTAGAGTGTGGGATAAAATTAAAGTGGAGCTAAAAACAAGGGTGGCAATAAATAAGAGAGAGATGTGGCTAAGAAGTTGCAAGAATTCATAGAGGGACTGACAAATGTTAAAGTATTGCAAAGTAGGTGATATCTCTCAAAACAAGAAAAGGAGCAACTGCAGAATGCTAAACAGAAAATAAGTGATTACCTTGATAATATGCGTGAGTTTAGAAATATTGCTGTTAAGCAATTCTTTTTTGATAACTGTAAAGCACAAAAACTGCTAGCACAATGACTCGGGCAACAAAGTGGAAAGGGCTGTAACCAAGCTTAGACAGCCTGTAATAAGGAAGATAACAAGAGACCCTGTAGAAATATTTCGAACTTTTATGAAAGTTTGTATAAAGCAGAGAAATATGGAAATCAAGAAAAGGTACAAATGGAAATGTTTATGGAAGAATTTAATAGGTCAAGGTAAGAGGTAGATGAAGCTCAATTACTAACAGTTAGGATAGGAAGACATTAGATAAAAATGGCTATGCATAACCAAATCTGTAAGAAAGTCCCTGGGAATAGATGAAATTCCCGTGGAAGTTTGAAAGTTAGGCAAAAAAGACTGATAAAGATCTGGAAGATTTTAACAGTATTTTAAGAAAAGGAGAAGTATCAGCATCCTGGAAGAAGGCGATGGTAATGGTAATACCTAAAGAGAGTAAAGGTCCATCAGATCCAGCTTCATACAGGCCCCATTCCAATATTAAACCATGATTATAAAGTGTTTATGTCTACAATGGCTAAAAGAATGGCAAAAGTAATAAGAAAATTGATAGATATGGATCAGTGTGGTTTTGTGGAGTGGAGACAAACATCTGACAATATTAACAAAACACTGATGATCCAGAGGGAAGCAGAATGTACGAAAATACCACTGTTACTGGTGGGTCTTGATGCAGAGAAAGCATTTGACTGAAGACTGGGACTTCATGAGCAGGGCAATGGAAGCATCTGCTTTCCCCTATACAATTATAAGCTTGATTAGGAGTGCATATGAAGGATTGGAGGTGAAAATTAAAGTGGGTGGGGTCCTCTCTAACTTCTGCTTGAATAGAGGAAAACCAAGCAGGATTGTCCGCTTCCCCTCTGATGTTAGCATTATATTTAGAACCATTGGCAAAGAAAATAAGGGATTCAGAAATTCAAGGATATAATCGGTATGGTAGTCAGGAAACGCTGGATCTATATATAGATGATATTTTATACATGACAAAACCAGAAAGGAACATTACAGTGTTGTGCAACATTTTAAGACAGTTTCAAATCTCAGGATACAAAATTAATGAAGCTCGTTCTATCCAATACAGAGAGAACATTTGAGAAGGCCAACCCACTTAGATTCTTAACCTTGAATTATCTTCTGTTCCTCCTTTCTCCCTTTCCACTTGATAGTCTAAGTGCCTCCATCTTGACCTTTTCCTAATTTACTGCTTTCTGCACTTGCGTTTAGTGATTTTTCAATTAAATTGCATTTATTTAAACTGTGTTTGCTTTAATGTTGCTACACACTCAAGTGTGCTAGCTTGCACTACATTTGAATTGTTTTAGTGCTGTTTTAGCTGCTTTTCTGTATAAAAAATGTTCTAAGCTCGTTTCCTGCCTTTCCTGTAACTAGTCTAGTCCAGATACAGATTTGCTATATCCAGGACTGTTTGTAATCTTCTGAGCCCTCCAAGCCTTTCTGTGTTGGAGGGAAGCTTTCTAGCATATCAGTGGGAGTGGTAAGCACTAGATAGTCTATCTACCACAAGAAGAGTGGTTTCTGGCCCACAAATTGTAGTTTATTGGCCATTTGGCAGTATTTCCATCCCTTACAACTTTCTGGTTTAAAAGCCTGCATTTGCATGGGTTTGCACTTGTTTAAGCTCTGTGCAGTGGCGCCAAGCTGAGATAAACTATTACTGGTGCTAGAAAGTCTGCTTTTCAGTTTTTCCCCTTAGATCTTGTTAGTTCTTTCTCTCTTCCACATCAAATAGCCTAATCACTTTGCATTTAAATAGGTTTTTGTAGCTATTATTGTTGCACACCTAAGCGCCATCAACACTAATCGTTCTTCACAGAAATAGCTCCAGTACTTACTAGTTACGACCACCCCTCCTGGCATGACTAAAGGGCAGTTCCCTGTGCTTTTTCCTATAAACCTGGTGCACTTGGGCATTCTGAGGCAGCGTAGCAACTACCTCATGTAAACAACCCTCTCCTCTTACCTCCCAACACTCAGACTTGTGAGAGATGCACTTATATCACCAAATTGGAAGCTTTGCACTCTCCAGCCAAGACTGGACTAGCTGGTCAAGAGGTGAAGATCAACACCTGTGCCACACCACATGGAACACATAGTCCTCCAGAACACTCACTATCATGGCTCTCACATAAAAACACAAACCACACAGCCACCTTCACGGAGGCTCTCAATAGAAATTTACCCAAACAGCAGAGACCTCCAAGACAGAAATGCACTCGACCAGCACAACAAAGCACAAACCACAGGACACACAGCTCACCTCCACAGTGTGGCCCTCAACCAAAGCCCCCAAGGCTAAACACCTTGCCCAATACACTAATCATAGATGACTCAATAGTGAGGCACGCAGATGTCCCACTCACTAGGTTGAATAAGGAGAAGTAACAGTCAGCCATCTATCAGGTGCCAGAATCCAACACATAACACATGCACTCAGGTTACTCCACAACAAGTACAAGCATGACTCTAATCGTCCATGTGGGTGTGAATGACCTGAGACGCATCTTCCAGGACTACATGAAGAGACATGGTGGACCTCTGGGATTATGTGGCCCAGGCAGGTATGACACTAGCCTTGAGCAGTACCCTACCATCACCCAGAATGATACTGCAGTACAAACAAAAAAATGATTGACTTCAACAATTTGGCCAAGATTCTGGAGTCATTCTAAGGGGATCCAGTATCTGTCTGCTTGGGATGACATGACTGACAGACCTCAATGCTTTGCCAGAGATGGCCTGCATCTGTCACCCCTGGGTTCCCGGGTACTGGCTAAGGCTCTTTCCACTCCTATAGTGCCTTTTTTAGGCGGTGTTCCAAAGACCAAATTACCACCGCAACAGGTATAAATAAATGCAATCTGAGGGTCATGCTGTTCAATGCTAGAAGTCTAAATCTCAAGATGCACTCGCTCGAAGTACTCCTCAAAATGGAGAACATCAACATTTTTGCTGTAACGGAGACATGGTTTAAAGCGGCAGAAAGCACCTCTGCGCTACCAGGCTATAACTCATTCCACACCTTTTGGCCCTGAAACATGCACCGAATCTCCAAAGGCAGTGGTGTCTCCATATTCATAAAGGATATGCACACCTCCGAGAGTAGTAGCCAAGCATAACGCATCTGAGATACTTCAGGTACAACTAACATTGGATAAGATGGTGATCCAAGTCACCCCACATTCCTAAGCACCCTGGAATCTATCAAGGTCCAACTCAACACTCTTACTAGGAGACTTCAACTATCCCTCCATCAACTGGTAAAACTACTTGAGCACCAATATACTGGCCCAACGCTTCCTGGAATTAATCAATTCCAATGCCGTGGACTAGCTCTTTCTCATCCCCACTAGAGGAAGCAACATCCTTGACCTGGTTATTACTAACATGGGTGACCATTGCTCTACACCAACAGTCAATCCCTCTCTGGTTAGATCAGACCATAAACTAATCACCATGGAAATCCACATCTTACCCACACACACCCGCAAAGATAACCACCCTGAAAAACTTCTTCAAAGCTGACTTTGGACTCCTAAAAACAGAGGTGGCTAACTTCACAGCACCCATGCCAATGGAAAAAAGCTGCATGACTGCCAAATCATACACCAGTGCATTGTACAAACATGTACATAAATGCATGGAAATAGCCATAGCAGAACCAAGATGCTCTCTTCCAAAAAAAGGAAGTCAATCTGGTGGTCCTCTGTCATTAATAAACTCTACAACAGAAAGCAGAAACTGTTGCAGAAAAAGGTGAAGTCCTTACACTGGAAGAACTCCTTTATTAGCCTCAACAAAAAGCGGAGATCCCTCATCAAATCCTCTAAAGCCAGCTATGAAGGCAGAATTGCAGCAGACACTAAAAACAATCACAAAGCCTTCTACAGTTATATCAAGAACCTCCATGGCAATACCCAGATTTGCTCTGAGTTAATGTACAACAGTACCGCCTAAAATGAGCCAACAGATACTGCCAACATACTGGTCAACAGATTCGGTGCCAACTTTATCCCTCTCTTCCCCCCTGAAAGACCAATCACAATACTGGAAGAATGCCAGGCACCCAGCATTACTGCAGCGCAGGTTAAAGCTGCATTGTCCAAGGCCAAGAATACAGCTTCCATGGAACCAGATAATATCCCTGACTGAGTTCTATATGAACTACAAAGTGACCTGGCACCACATCTGTGTGTCCTGTTCAGTCATAACCTCACCTCAGGCTTTCTCCCTACTGAATGGCGCACTGCCTACAGTCAAACCTCTCCATAAAGGGGGAGCGACTACAGACCCTGGGAATTATCATCCCATTAGCCTGATGAGCCTAATATGTAAAGCTATGGAGCACATCATCATGGACCTGATTAACAAAGATAGAAGAAATCTCCAAACTCTAGACCCCGTGCAATTTGGCTTTGTGAAAGGGAGATCATGCCTGCTCAACCTGGTTAACTTCTTTGAGTCAGTCACCAGGGCTGTGGATGAAGGTAAGGCAGTACATACGGCCTACCTTGATCTGACCAAGACCTTTGATACCATTCCTCACTCAGAAATTATTGATAAACTCACCAAACTAGGCATCAACCCCTATATCACTAGGTGGGTTACAAACTGGCTCACAGACAGAACACAGTGTGAAAGTAGCAAACTCCAAGTCAGACTGCTGACCATTCACGAGTGAAGTCCCACAGGGATTGATCCTGGGTCCTCTCCTGTTCGGCATCTACTTCTAGACATCCAGGCTAACACAAAAGGAATCTGGTGGACTAAGTTCGCAGACAACTGCAAACTGGGAGCCATTAACTCCCCAAGCGATGTAGACATTCTACAGAAAGGCCTCACTAAGACGAATGACTGGTATCAAAACCATGGCCTTAAGCTTAATGCTAAAAAATGCATCGTCATCCTCTTTGGTAAAAGCTCAGATCCCACTAATTACCACATCAATGGGAGCCCACTGAACACTGAAGGCATTATAAGAGATCTGGGGGCTCAAGTTGACAGCTACCTCTCATTTGACCACCACATTGCCACAGTGGTCAGAAAGTCCTTTGTGGCACATCTCATTACCAAGGGTTTTGCATCCATGAAGAAAGCTGTCATCGTCTCTCTCTACTCTTCCCTCATTAGACCAATCATTGAGTATAATGCCCCATTTGGCATGTATCTCACTAGACACCTGCAACAGCTGGAGCGGCCACAGAAGTACCTCACTAAGAGGATCATGGGTGTTAAACACATGTCCTACATGGACAGACTCAAAAGACTCCAGCTATTCTCTATCTCATATTGCCTACTTATAGGCAATCTCTGCTTGACTTACAAAGCCATGTCTGACCCAGCTCTGTTAGAAATGCTACATCTAAAGAAATCCCAGTCTCTCTGCACCACACGTTCCAGAGACCTCAACCTCATTACCACAATCAACAGAACATGCTGGAGGGACAGGTTCCTCACCCAGAGACTGCTCTGGAATAGACTTCTCATACATGTCAAGCAGAGCACCTCGCTGTCCCTCTTCAAGAGAAATCTTGATGAGTGGATGGGTAATAGAAAGTTCACCCCAGAGATCACTCCAGTGGCTCTACCTGATAGAGGGATTGGGAACTAACATCGGGTGGCACGATGCCAGGCCACTTTTATGGCCTAGGCTTGTAAAAGCTCCAGGGTCATTAGCCTAGGACACACCTATGAAAACAAAGACAGCAGCAGTAAATTATGTACATAAACACAAATTTATCCAACAATATCCATATTTATGGGGACATGATAAAATGAAGTATTCAGCAGTATGGATTTGAAATGACTCTTATGGCAGCTAAAGATATATGGGAAGAGACTAAACAGAAGATAATATAAAAATTGAGAAACTGGAAGCTTTGTGATATGGATATGGATACTAAGATACAAGCAATTAAAATGTTTTTAGTCCCTTTAGTCTTACACACAGGTCAGGCATATTTTTATCAACCAGAGAAGAAGCAGTGGATAGCAATTAAAAGAGTTGAGGGATTTTATCTTGGAAGGGAAGACAGCAAGGGTCAAGTGGGGTAAGTTGATTCTTCCAACAGAACCAGGCGGACTATGATTACCCAATTTGAGGAGGTATTTTAGAGCAACACAGTTAAGGTGCTTATACATAAACACAAGCACAAAACTATAATTCAAAGTGGAATTGAAGGATGATGACATGGGGGGGTGTCTCAAGAAATAAGGAGAGATTGGGATTTTGGATGCAGACTATTAAGGAGAATAAAAAAATCATACAGAGTATTACATTCATAAAATAGCAAAAAGTATTATAAGAATTAAAACAGCACACTAATGGTGAAAAGAAATTCTACCCATAGGGATGACTGTAGTTAGGGATACAGATAACAGGCAAGAGGGGGGCTGGAATTTATTGGAGCAAACTGGCAAGGGAATCAAGGTATTGTGATCAAATAACTAGAAAAGGAAAGTTAACAGAATGGGAATAGGCCAATAATTTATTTTGACTGCAGGTTAGAGATTACTTTCCCCAATCAAGGACTGATATCAGAGTATAGGCAAAGAGAAAGAAATAAGGGGGTCCTAAATGAAAGACTGGCACTGGTAGAGTTTTTAGTAGACTTGACAGCAGAAGCTGCCATTAAAAAAAGAAATAATTAGTAGACCATATAAAATATTGCATGATAATTAGAAGAATCAATCAGGGAAGCTTACAAAAGGATTGGGAAGAGAGACTGGATAAGCAATTCATAAAGAGACAATAAGGGATATATGTAAATCTCCCAAATATGCAACAAAGTCTAGAAAATTTAGGATCTGTGCCTGGAAGTGTTAACATGGGTATTTTTATACTCCAAGTAGACTCCAAAGAATTTCGCCTCTGGTGGATAGCAAATGTTGGGAGGTGTGACGGGCAAGAAAGAGTGGCTGGGAACATATTTTTTGGGAGTGTAATGAGCTGCAGACTTTAGGGATTCCCTGCGAACCGCTCTGTCAGAGATGCTGGGTGAACAGACTGGATCGACTAGGGAGATGATTTTTTTGAGCTATGATACAGAATCGGAATTGTTTAGACATAGTAAAGCCTTGCTGAGTCTAATTACGATGGCTGCCAAAAAAGCAATTATTAGAAAATGGAAATCAAAGTCTAAACCAACTTTACTAGAAGTAGTGAATATATTAACAGAGATGCAACAACTGGAAATTGGATCTTTAGAAAAGGGACAAAGCAAATTACATAGAAAAAAATGGGAATTGTTGGAACAATATATAAGAGAAAGAACAAGGTTTAAGAGGCAGGATTTGAATGAGTCACACAATGCTCAACTGACAATGACTGGGTAGATTATAAGTTATGTATAATGTTTGCAACTATAACTGTTTCAATGGTGTCTGTGATGTATAATGTTTGCAACTAAAGTGGTGTCAATGTCATTTGTTTTTCATTTATATAAATGTAACAATTGCCTATGTCATATGTGATTATTTAATAAAGATGTTTATTGAAAAAAAAAAAAAAAAAGAATAAGAACCTCAAGTCAGCCAGATTAGTTGGTTCAAATGAACCAAGTGTTAGCATCTCTAACACAAATTTAAGATCCCAAGGAAGGGCCACTGGCTTTCTTGAAAGCCTTTTATGCAAAAATCTCTTTCAAAAAAATTTTGACATGAGACTGCAATGAAAGAGGAGAATCCATGGGCAGACATACTGAAATGGCCAATAAATGAACCTTGAAGGAGGGAAAGAAAGGCCACAGAATAATAACTTACATAAATATTGTGTAACACTAAAGAATCAACTAACCTTGAACAGGTGCTGGTTATGTCATTGGCAACAACTAAAAAAACTTTTTCCATTTGCCAGTATATGGTTTTTAAGTAGCAGGTTTTCTTGTTTACATTAGTACCCACTGCATGTCCTTAGTAAACAGGTGCCCAGATGGAATTAAGGCCTTATCATCCAGGCAGCCAACTGAAGTTGATTGATGCTGGAAGTGTATCAAACAGCCTTGTTCTTGTGCGAGTAGATCAGTCTGTGAGGAAGCTTATGGTAACTGTCCCTGGATATTTCCAAAACAAATGGGAGAACCATAGTTGCATGGGCCAGGATGGAGTCACCACAAATATCTTGAGGAATTCCTTCTGTATCTTCAGAACTGCCTCCGATATTAGCAAAAAAGGTGGAAAACCATACAGACACATTCCTGTCCAAGGAAAAGAAAAGTCTTCTTGCATGGACAACTGGAACACAATCTTTCCAGTTGACTGTTCAGAAAAGAGGCAAAAAGGTCTACTTGATGAACTTCCCGCAATGGATAAAATCTTAGAATAACCCCTGATCTAGTTTCCATTCATGAGGGTCTGCCCCAGTCCTGCTCAGCCTGTCTGCCACACAATTTCGATCTGACAAAATGAAGAATGCTTGTATAGTAACACTGTGCTGTAAATTTATACTGCTAGTCTGTAAAGGGGGTACAACCTGGTTCCCTCTTGCTTGTTGATGTGCCATGATTGTGGTATTGTCCCTGTAAGCTGGGGACCAAAGATGGTTCAGAAAATTAAGTGCCTTGATCAGGGCAAGCATCTTATTGATATTTATGTGCCTGCATCTGTCCTTGGTGTTCCATACCCCTTGCACTTTTATCCCCTTGCACTTTTATCCCTCTTTAAACGTCTCCCCAAACAAAGTTCAAAGCACCTGTGGTGACCGACTGCTTTGGAGCAGGGAACGAGAGAGACAGAGAGAGAAGGGAGGTCTGGATTTAAGGATATCTGTTGTCTCCACCAAGAGAGTTCTCTTTTGACAAACCCCAGCACTGGGATTTAAAAAGATAAAGAGTGTTGATGCCGAGACCAAAGAGACTTTAGAAACCAATGTATCTTTCTCACGTGGAGTCTTGGCAGAGGTATCATGAGAATTATAGATGGCCACACACACAAAATCCTTAGATACTCCCTTGCAGTGACTGAAGTCTAAATGAAAAACCTTAGAAATATATCTAGATAAATATCTTTTGTTTCCTGTGGAAGGACAGCTCTTTGAACTGAAATGTCTAGTTGACATTCTAGGAACACAGTCCTGTGTGAAGGAGTCGAGAAATATTTTTGAATGTTCTACTGGAACCCCAGTTTGTGCAAAAGATTCCTGACGCTTTGAAAAAGACTCTGCAAAGAACAGCAAGTCATCTAAATATGAAAAAATGAAGACACCCTGCAGCTTGCAAATGAGCTGCAACTGGAACTACACACTTTGTGAACACTCTTGGTGCAATGAATAGTCCAAAGGGTGAGGCAAAGAACTGATAATGGGATCAAGACGCAGACAACCTTAAGAAACAAAGTCTGGATGAATAGGGATGGGATAAGCATCTTAATTCTAGTGTTACCAGGAAACTTTAAAGAGGAAGAAGAGGTAACAAGTTAAGTGACATCATTTTAAAGTTGGGCATCATCACAAATAGGTTTAGGAAAGAAAAATTAAAAACCAATGTCAAAATTATTGTCTTTCTTTGGCACTAGGAACATCTGGGGAAGGAGGAATGAGTTTTACCACTCCGTGGGACAGCACATGATGAAGAAACAGTAGAATGAAGAGAGACTAATCTGGAGAATGAGGAACAAACCCTATGGAAAGGAGGAATTTGCTCCCACTGCCATCTGTAACCTTGATGAACAATTTTCACAAGCCATGTATCAGGACCAATCTGTTCCCAAAGAGAAAAACTGAGGTTTAGGCCTTCTTGAAGAAAAAAGGTGCCATGGTGGGAGGGGGTCACGAGGTCTAACAGTCACTCAGACTTTTTGGACTGTCCTTGGTTTTGGGAATTTCCAGCTTTTTGGAAGCCCCTTGCTATTTATTCTAAAATGCATGTTTAGTGTATTCTGTTGAGACTTCTTATTCTTTTTTTTTTTTTGCCAAAATTAGATGAGAGGATAGAAAATTCCTTGGAAAAGGAGGGCTGAAAAATCTTAGAGATTCCCTGGATCAGCTTGTTCCCTTCATCACATTTTCTGATCACATCTGCAGCAGAATCTCTAAGGAGGAATTTGAAATCTCATTTTATCATCTGGGAGGTTCTGAGAATGCAGCCATGCAAACCTCCTTGCAAGACGTATCAGAGTCATACATGCACTGTAAACAATGAGTAGTGTCGTGTGCAACAAAATAAACCAAGTTATTTACAGCAGATTTTTCCTCACTGAATAAACTGCAGGTAAAACATTCCTCAAAATTTCACAATTTGTCAAAGCAAACTTTAAAATATGATCCTGACAATTCAAAATTCTGAAAAATCTTTTTCCCATACTTAACTATAGGCTTCCCATCTTTATTAGAAAGAGTTGGATCAGAATTAACTAAGTACTTAGCAGCACTAAGATAAAATGAAACTACAGCTGTTGGGTCAAGTTTAGGAACAGCATACAAACATTTAGAACACCAAGGAATGTTACACATCCTAACTGCCTTTTTTAGGGACAGCTGGCTGACTAACAGAAAAATTAGAGGCAGCAACACACACAACCTCTAAAGCAGACAGAAAAGGAGGAATGGGTGAAGGTTCTGAAAAATCCTTCGGTAACAACTCTGTTTTCTAGGGGACTAAGAAACTTCAGAGTTTTCCAACTGAAAACACTGGCACATTCTAGCAATACTCTCAGAAAATGAGAAACCCCTATGGGGAGAATCAGAAACTGAGCACTCCTCTGCATTTGAATCACAAATCGGAGGAAAAAATGCATTCATCCCTGCATCTTCCTGGTCAGATTCAGAATCCTGAATCTCTTCAGGAAAAGATGACTCCCTCTTTCTTTTACCAGAAACTGCTTTACAAGAAGGATCAATACCCTGAATTAAACCCAAAGTCACACATTAAACTAATCATATCCAAAGAAATTGAGAAGTAGATACATACTTGGTTTTCTGTTTCTTTTTGACACGAAAAATGGGGCCAAATGTGTTACTAATGGCAGCAGCGGCTTTCTCAGGGATGGGCACAGCACAGCATTCTGACAATTATAAAACCCTTCCTGTTCCTTCTCCCAGGACCAACAATAGTGGCTCTCCCTTGCCACTGAGGGACCCAGCAGCTGCAGAGGATGTGGTTAATTCCTGGACCATAGTGGGTGTAAGTGCTACACCAGAGGGATTTGGGATAAAAGATGAGTGGGCTGAGGTACAACTATAGGCCACAGCACAGTCACTGACCTGTGGTTGAGGGAAATTGCTAAAATGGGATGATTTAAAGACATTTAAAAAGTTAGAAAAAAGCCACTGATGAATTTTATGTAAAGATGCATGTGTAGTAACATATAGTGGATAAAGAGAAGTAAAATACCACTTCAGATAGGACAGATTTAAGCTTCTAAAAAGTACAGAAGCTGTAGATCCCCTAACTGTAGGGGAGGACAGAAGGCTGGTCAGATTGCCAGATATACCTTCTGCTTAAAAGTCATAATTATGTCTGAATGCACTCTCCTTTTGAGCCAAGGATACTGTTTTAGTTGCTAAAAAAAGTCTGATGAATAATAATGCCTATTGCATCCGCTACTTCATAGTTCAGTAAACCCCGCAAAAATTGGGACGGTGGGAAAAGTGTGTTTTCCTAAATCAATATAAACATTACACCTGATGGCAGATGTAATGCCACGATTGCAGAAGAACTTTCTGACCATGACTTTGGGCAGCACAAGAAGGATAGGCTTAAGTCCGATGATGTACATAAAAACTCTTTTTAAGAAGCTAGTGGAACTGTCATTACTTCTTAAGCCTAAATGGGATTAAAGGAACACAAGCAAGGATTTAGTTAGATTCACTTACATATCATATCAAAATTTGATCAATAAACACTGAAAACAGTAAGGTAGCCTGGGACAATTTTGCCCTGACCCTTCAAGAAGAATGGCAAAGAAATGGGAAATGGGTGATGCATTACAAGTAGAGGGATGTGGCTTCTGGTATACTACCTTGCTGAAAAGCAGCTTCTATAAAGAAGCTTTCTTCTCCTGGAACTTTTTTTATATTACTACTTTTAAAAGTACCAAAATTACATTAAAATAGTAAAATCATATGTTTAGTAATATCTACATGCCTTCCAGGAAGAAGACACTTGGAAACTGAAATGAAGTTACTTAACAGTTACGAAGAAAGCCATCTTCCACATGGTTAAAATGAAATTCCTTGCTGAAATCAGCTTACATAATTGTAACCTGGATGACCAAGTTAAAAAAAATGGATTAAAAATCTAGATAATGTAAATGCAGTGCTTTGGTTCAGTTCTTCTCCCGCTCCCACAAGTTGTTTAAAGGAGGGGAAAAGTAGTAGCTTTATTGGCTGTCTTAAGCAGCAGAAAGTGACTACTTACCTTTGCTCACTCCTTTCTGAAAGACTTTCATGTCTGCTCTGGGAAGCAAGAGTGACGAAAAACACTGAGCACTATGGGGATGAATCCACATGGCCACCAGAAACAGAAGACAAAACTCGATTTCTCTCAATTCCCATTTCCAGCAGATCAAACCACAGCTTCAAAACACTGAAAATAAAGTTACTGACTTTATGGATGAACTGTCCACAAGGATAACTGAATAACTGACAAAGTAAGCCCTAAAGGTGGAATCAGACCCCTGTGGGGAAGTCAGTGGGGTCATGGTAGACACTTGTACAGAGGGTGGCAACCATGGAAGCAAACATGGACCATAAATGAATGCTGGCAAGTAGATGCAGAGAACTGAGGTAGGAGAAAAACATCATCTTAAAAAAATTGCAGAGAAATTTGAGGGGACTGTGCAGGTGTTTTGGGATGCAAGCTTGCTGAATGAACTGATATTCCACTCAATGTGGCCAAAATAGAGAAAGCTTAAAACAACCATGCCACTACCTCTACAATGGCTACATTTCCCAAATCAATTTTAGTCCAATTTGAATAATTTAATATTAAAGAAAATGTTCTCTTCCACTTTGGCAGGATGAAAAACTGCAAAAAAATCAATGGCTCAATGACATTATGAGACTATGATTTTCCAGTTAAGATGAGAAGTAAAAAGTTTACCTTTCAGTTCTGTATCAGAGAGGGCAAGCAGCGCAACTGGAGAAAAAGATGAATCAACTCAATCCAGTTAAGGGTCTTTTTCCCAATAGGTCTGGTCATGTTTGGATCACCTGAAGTTAATATCTTGACACTTCCCCTCAGAATATGAAATGTCTGGTTTGTAAATTGAAGTCTCAGCAAGTGGAAAGCTCAACATTCAGGATTAGAAACAAGCTAAAAGGAAGGCCACTACAAACCCAGAAATGACATTGGAGAACTTCTGCAAGTATTACATAGACCCACAACCCCAGAAAGTCCATTACTACTTAGGCTGGACTAAGAAAAGACAACAACATTACTGGCTGTGATTTCAACTACAAAATTGGATAGGATGCCCCTAAATGTGAGAAGGGGAAAAATCCCAGGGCCAGGAGGGACACTTGTGGAAATCTATTTAACGAATAAAGAAGTTAGGTTTCTGGTACATCTGAGCATTTTTAATGCAGTAATTAGATCAGTGAGACTCGCATGTTCATGAAAAGGGGCTGTAATTTCAGTGGTTATAAAGCTGGGGCAAGAAAGTACAGTTGTGTACACTTACCATAAACTTAGATGTTAGAGTGTATTCACTGCTGCATCCATCACATTTGGGTTATCTGCTTGCAGGTAGCCCTCAGTCAGCCTGATTATCAAAGTCTTGGGTCCTGCGTCAGTTGCTGTCTCATCTTCCATGACATCAGGTAGTCAGGGGTATAAAGCATGCAGCCAACGCCATTACATCAGTTTTTCTTGCCCCAGATGTCAAGTGCCCCCATAATGGGAAGCAATTATATACAAGGTTACACCTCAACAAAAAAGCAAATACACCAGAAAGCTTTGACCATAGTAAACAAGAATAGAGGTATAGTAAATAGAAGTCTGGGGGGCTGGAGGGAGGGTAACCAGGACTGCAACAGTGAATACACTTGAACATCTACATTTATGGTAAGTGTACACAACTGTACTATGTTCTTCATGTTTCACTGTTGCAGTCATCACATTTGGGTAGATTCCCAAAGTTTTTACCAATAATTGTCCTGGAAAAATGTGGTCCTTGAAGGCTGTCAGAGCATTCTGTACAGCTAACACTTCTTTTTGATTGATATGCAGGTGCATTTGACTTGGGTTCCATTTGCCCTGAATGCACTGCCCTGCCAAGTGAGCCCCCCCATGCATAGTCTGATGCGTCTGTTGTTAGGGTTTGAGTGGCAGGGGGTAGAGTGAATGGCAGTCCCTTGTTTTGGTGGCAGGCCTCTGCCCACCAAAGAAACTATCTTTAGACAAGGTATGCTAGGAATCATTGATTCTAGATCCTGAGAATGTTGACACCATAGGCTTTTTAGATTGTAGTTTCCTCATATACAGTCTTGCATATGGAATTAGTAGAATGCAAGAGGCCATGAACCACAGGACTTGCAGTATTTTCCTTGCAGATAGCTGGGTCTTTGTGGCCAGTAGGCTGTCAAATGAACTTGTTTCTCTGGCTTGAGTTAGGCCATCTGGGAAGTTGTATTCAAGCTTGCTCCCAGGAATACAATTTGTTGGCAGGGTACAAGATGCGATTTCTTTTCGTTTATGGTGCACCCCAAAGAAGTGAGTAATTTCTTTACAAATGCCAGATGATTTAATAGTATGTCCTGGCTTTCTGCCTGAATTAGACAACCATCCAAGTAAGGGCATATTTAAATATTTCTTTGCCTGCAAAATGCAATGACTGGAGCTAGGCACATTGTGAATAACCTGGGCACAGTAGATAAGCCAAACCGCAGGGCAGAGAAATGATAGTGCATGTAGCCTGCTCTGAAGCATAGGTATCTTTTGCAAGATTCCCTTATTGGGATGTGCAGGTAGGCTTCCTTTAAATCCGGTGTTGCCAACCCGGCATTTTTGCCTAGCACGAGAAGCAGCTGATGAAGACTTAGCATCTTGAATTTTGGGATTACCAAAAAGGTGTTTAGGATAGACAGGTCCAGGACAGGATGCCAGGAATTGTCTTTTCTGTGTACCAGGAGCAGTCTTGAGTAGAAACCTTGCCCCCATTCTTCTTCTGGGTTAGGTTGAACAGCCCTGATGCTTAGAAGAGAGAGAACTTGCTTTTGAGCCTCTGCCCACTGATTTGGAGGTAGGTCTGGCCAACCGTTTGGGGTTGGTAAGGAGTGGAAGTGGAATCTGTATCCTTGGGAAACTATATTTAAAATCCATTTGTCCTGGGTAATGAATTCCCAATTTTTTGCATGCAGGGTGATCTTTCCCCCTAAAGGAACAGTCAGTTGAGCAGGGCTTGGAAGGTTTAAAGCTAAGTCATTGAGACAGTTTACCACAGGGGGGAGTCTTACTACTCCCTGCTTTGGGAGTGGGAGCCCCCCACTGCTTAGGCCTATGACTACCATGGGACTGAAGCCTGGGTGTTCTGCTGGTTCTGGGTTTGGACTGAGAAGGCCTGGAAGAGGTAGGAAAGGACCAATTCTTAGAGGGCCAATGCCTAATACATCTGGGAGGCTGTACTTGCAGGAAATCTTTAACAGTTTGCATAGATTTAGCTTTTTCCTCCATATTTTTAAGTACTACTTCTGCTTTGTTGTCAAACAGGCGATCTTGGTTTAAAGGAGCATCCAGTAATTTAGCTTTAACATGACCTGGCAAAGATTGCTCCTTAAGCCAAGCATGTCTTCCAAGTACAGACCCAGTGACAACAGCCCTGCAAGATGCCTCTAATGAATCAAAACCACATTGCAAAGTATGTTTTCCAACTTGTTCAGCAGAATGCATTAAAATCCTGTAATTCTTTATTTTCAGCACAGTCAGGAATCAACATCATTTTCTATTTAGGCAATCCAATAATATGCGGCTGATACTTTAACATGAAACTGGCAGTTTAAGGCCCTAATGGCCAAAGTGTATAACTTCTTACCCCATCTATCCAGCGCCCTGGAATCTCTATCAGAGGGGGTAGGGTTTTTGGCAGTAGTAGCCTTATTGCCCTTGGGTCCCTGTGAAATGGTCTCAGGATCCACAGTAGGATTTGTAAAGAGGAACTTGAGAGAGCCAGGTACCCTGTAATACCTATCAGGTTTCCTGGGAGCAGGAGGTAAAGAGTCAGGGGCTAGGCTAGATTCCGAGAAGGCATCATCTACAATGTCCAGTACAGGAGGAATAGCTAAAGGCCTGTGTTGAGGCAGGAGTAAGAATTCCCCAAGCCTCTTTTTGGAGTCAGAGTAATCCTGGCTTTCCCAGCGGAAATGCTCCCTAAGAGTGTGCAAGGTTTCACCAAAAGAGAAATCCTCTGGAGGGGAATCAGATGGAATAGAGTCCTCTGCATCAGAATCCTCATACGTAGATAAGGGCAAATCCTGTTCATCAGAGAAAACAGAAATTTCAGAATCGTGATCAGAAGAATCAGAAGGAAAATCAGTCCTAGGCCTCTTAGAGGGAGAAGGGTGGCTTCCCCTGATTAGAGTAATAAGGTCTTCAGCCATTCTTATTTGTTTTTTAGGCATAGGGGCCTGACCATGCGGTCTGGGCGTCAGATTTCTGGGCATGGATTGAGTTTTAGGCCTTGAAAAAAAAAGATGGCGTCGGTTTAATATGCAAGTCAGTAGGTCTGAATACACCCTCAGAAGCCGGTGCCTGCACAGCGGCTCCGGACTCATCCAAGATAGAGACATCCACAGGTTCCACAGTCAAAGAAGCATCTCGCGGCATACAGGACTCTGAGTGGGTCTCAGTAAAGGCCTGTGAATCTGAAGTAGCGGGTATCAGGGGCTGCAAAAGCACCTCACTGAGTACCGGCGAACTGGCGACTAGCTTAGCAGAAGTGTCGTCAGCAGCTTTGGACCTATGCGGTCTGTCTCGGTCTTTGCATTTTTTCAGAATGTTGATAGTTGGGTGGCTTACTTGAAGCCATTTCTGGATGATTGAACAGAGTACCAAAATACTTAGATGCGAAAATGAACAGACGAATAGTACGAGATTTGAATAAAGCACAAAACCGACAGCGAGGTACGTCGTGGTGTGGGCCTAAACAAGGAATGCAGTATGAATGAAAATCTTTATGAGGTACTTGCTTTCCACAAGAAAAACAATTGTTAACTTTTACTGACATCGGTTTAGAGCAAGAAAAAGGATCCCCAACGGGGTACTTAGCTTAGCTGAAGACTTCAGATCTGAAACTCGAAAACGAAAATTTCAGGAGTCGGCCGACCGACATTTGCGAACTGCTTCTGCTTTGGGCACTGCACAGCAAGAGAGACTGATGTAATGTCGTCGGCTGCATGCTTTATACCACTGACTGACATCATGGAAGATTAGAGACAGCAACCGACGCAGGACTCAAGACTTTGATAATCAAGCCAAATGAGGGCTACATGCAAGCAGATAACCCAAATGTGATGACTGCAACAGTGAAACACAAAGAAAGTACAGTTTTGTACCTACCATAAATGTAGATGTTCGAGTGTTCACACTGCTGCAGTCTTCACACTTGGGTTATATCCTGCCATCAGGCAGTCGCGCAGTCGGCCAGAGTTCCAAAGTCTTGGTCTGGCGTCGGTTGCTGTCGCTTCTTCCCTGACGTCAGTGCGCCAGGGGTATATAAGAGGCAATCAACGCCATTTTCTTTAGTTTTTCTTGCCCCAGATGTCAGGTGCCCCCAAGTAAGTAGGCAATACATATTGCTAATTAAACATGTAAAGGAAATAAAAGGAATACCCTCAGTTACAAGCAAATGCACCACAAAGGTTGTACCAGATAGGAAGGTATAGAAAAGTTCAGCTAGGTCAGAGGGGATGGAGGGAGGGTAAAGTACAGTTTTGTACCTACCATAAATGTAGATGTCCGAACTGGATAGCATCTGCAGTCATAACAAATGGGTTGTCCTGTCGTCAGGCAGCCCTTTGGTCGGCCGGATTCCAAAGTCCGGGTCCGGCTTCGGCTGATGTCGCGCTTCACCCGATGTCATCTCTGCTGGTCTTCGGGTATAAAGGCATCAGCCGACGCCATTTTCCTCAGTGTTTCTTGCCCCAGATGCCAATTGCCCTCTTGGAAAGCTAAATTTTGGATAAATGCCAATGTTTCCAAAATAGTAGAAGGCAAACACAAAAAATAAACATGTATGTACATATATACAAACAAATACACCATAAGAGACCCCCCCCCCAGCTAGCTATTAGGAGGGTAAATACCCTAGGAGTACCGCAAAGGGAAGGAGGAGGGTAATCCTGACTGCAGATGCTATCCAGTTCGGACATCTACATTTATGGTAGGTACAAAACTGTACTATGTCCTTCATGGATGCATCTGCAGTCATAACAAATGGGTAGAATACCATAGCCAAACTAGGGAGGAGGAATAATAATTATGGTGTAGTCAGGATCCCTTGCAGTACAGCAGTGGCAAACCCTGCTCGGGATCTAGAATATAGAGGTAAATTATAATGCTTGGCAAATGTATGCACGGAGGTCCAAGTAGCCGCCTCAATAATGTCCTTGGTTGCCACTCCTCTTAAGAAAGCTGTGGTAGTGGCTGTAGCCCTTGTAGAATGAGGTCTTATGTTCTGTGGAATTGGTTTTCCATGGTAGGAGTAACAGAATCTTATGCAATTTCCTATCCATTTGGAGATTGTCTGTTTGGAAATTGCTTTTCCTTTCCTTCCTGTTGCATAGGCTACAAAGAGCTGGTCAGTTTTTCTGTTACCTTTGGGTCTTGTCCAGGTAGTAGCGTAACTGTCTATGTACATCCAAAGTATGCATTATTCTTTCACCTCTGTTTTGTGGATTGGGAAAGAAGGTAGGTAGGTGGATTGCCTGGTTTAAAGACACTCTGGATACCACCTTAGGCATAAATGTAGGATTAGTTCTCATGGATACCCTATCTTGATGGAAGATTAGGAAGGGTTGCACTGCCATTAAGGCCTGTAGTTCCGAAACCCTCCTTGCTGAAGTAATAGCCAGCAGGAAAGCAGTTTTCCATGACAGGTGTTGTAGATCTGCTGTTGCTGCTGGTTCAAACGGAGGTAGTGTCAACTTTTCAAGTACAAAATTCAAGTCCCATGCTGGTAATGGTGGTTTCCTAGGGGGTTTTACATTCTTGATCCCTCTGAGAAACTGCCTGAGTAGAGGATGTGAAAAGACAGGAGGATCAAAGCTGTATTCTGCTGAAATAGCTGATGCATGTATCTTGATGGAGGAATAGGACAGGCCTGTATGTAGAAGCTCTGCCAAGTACTCCAGAATGTTAGCAATATCTATGTTCGACACATCTTTTCCTCTTTCAGTACTCCAAATGACGAACCTTTTCCATTTTCCTGCGTAGTTCCTTCTTGTTGAAGGTCTGCGGGCTTCAAGGATAATGTCTTTAACCCGTTGTGAAAGGTCTGGGTTAGTTACTGCTATGTGATGTTCCAGGCAGTCAGTTGCAAGGTTTTTAGGTTTGGATGTATGATGTTGTAGTTGTTCTGAGTTAACATCAGAGGCATCAGGGGTATTGACCACATTTTCTCCCGAGACATGCTCCTCAGCAATGGGTACCAGTGTTGTCTTGGCCAGTTCGGAGCTATCAGGATTATCCTTGGACGTTCCTCTTTGATTTTCAGTAGTACCTTGTGCATCAAGGGAAGAGGTGGGAATGCATATGCTGTCAGGCCTTTCCAGCTGAAGGACAGAGAGTCCACCTTCCATGCAAGTGGGTGGAATGTCCTTGTGCAGAATTTTTTGAGCTGGTGATTTTGTGGGGAAGCGAATAGATCTATCTGTGGCCTTCCCCATTTCTTTGTGATGGCCTTGAAGATGTCCGGGTGTAACATCCATTCGTGAGCATCCGAGGTTGTTCTGCTTAAAATGTCTGCTAGGGTGTTCTCTTTTCCCGGTACAAATATTGCCTGTAACTGGATGTTGCAGCTGAGAGCCAGATTCCAAAGGTCCAAAGTCATTCTGCATAGGGGGTAAGAATGAGTGCCTCCCTGTTTGTTGATGTACCACATGACTGTGGTGTTGTCTGTCCTTATCATCAAATGGCCTTCTTTGAGGAATGGTCTGAATTTTAGGATTGCCAGTTTTACTGCCAGCATTTCTTTTTGGTTTATGTGCAGGTGCAGCTGGTCCTGAGTCCACAGTCCTTGTACGCATTTGTCCAGCATGTGTGCCCCCCAATCTAGGTCTGAGGCATCCATTGTGATGGTTTGGTTTGCTCGAAAGTTGTGGAAGGGTAAGCCTGGGTTTGACTGGCATGCCCGAGCCCACCAGAGGAACTCCTGTTTTGGGATTAGTGGTATTTCTGTTTCTAAGCTGTGCCTGTGTTGAGACCATAAATTCTTTAGGTACCACTGTAACTTTCTCATATGCAGTCTGGCATGTGGGACCAAGATTATGCATGATGCCATGAAGCCCAAGGCCTGCAGAACTTTTCTTGCTGTTAGTTTGTTCTGCTTTGTTAATGCTAAGAAGTAAAGAGGGAGTTCTTTTTGTTTTTCTGCAGTTAGGAATGCCATCTGTTTTACTGTGTCCAATTCCGCGCCCAAGAATGTTCTTTGTCTGGGATGGGATCAGCCTTGACTTTTGAAAATTGACTGTGTATCCCAGGGCTTGTAGCAAGTAAATGACCCTTTGTAAATCTGTTGTCAGCTTGCTTTTGTTGTCCGCTTGTAACAGGCAGTCGTCCAGGTATGGATAAATTTGAATTCCCTGTACTCTGCAGTGAGCGATTACTGATGCCAGGCATTTTGTGAATACTCTGGGCGCAGTAGATAAGCCAAAGGGCAATGCTGAGAATTGATAATGCTCTGATCCTGCAAGAAATCTGAGGTATCTTCTGCAATTTGGTCGAATGGGGACGTGCAGGTATGCCTCCTTGAGATCTAGAGTTACCAGCCAACACTCCTTGCCCAGCATGGGAAGAAGTTGCTGTAGGGTCAGCATTTTGAATTTTGGGACAATGATGTATGTGTTTAAGATGGACAGGTCGAGAATAGGTCTCCAGTTTTTTCTTTTCTTGGTACTAGGAATAGTCTGGAGTAGAATCCTTTGCCCTGTTCTGTTATTGGCACCCTTTCCACAGCTCTCATCTTTATTAATTCCGCTATCTGGTGCAGGGCTTCTATTTTTGATTTGGGGGCAGGTTTGGCATTCCTCTTTTACTGGTAAAGTGTGGAAGTGGAACGGTAGCCTTGGTCTATGGTTTGCAAAATCCACTTGTCTTTTGTAATATAGTGCCAATTTTTCGAGAATAAGGCTAACTTTCCGCCTAATGGTGCTGCTATTTGCTCCCTGGTAGGCGGGATCAGAGCCAAGTCACTGAGATTGTCCTGTTGTAGTGGCAGTGGTTGTGTCTGTGCCTCGGTTATTGCCTTGCCACTGTCGTCCTCTGTAGGCACCTCCTCTGGATTGATTTCTGCCCCTAGAGCGTCTGTTCCTGCCCCTTTGGGATCTTGTGGAGTCAGGAAAGGACCAATTTTTGGCAGGCCAGTTCCTGCTAAACCTTGGGGCTGAACCTGTAGGAAATCTTTAACTGTTTGTACAGATTTTGCCTTCTCTTCCATTTTCTTCATTACCTGCTGGGCAGGTTCCCCAAATAGACTGGCCTTATCCATAGGAGCATCCAATAGCTTAGCTTTAACATGATCCGGCAAGACCTGTTCTTTCAACCATGCATGCCTTCTTATCACTGTGCCAGTCATGGCTGATCTAAATGAAGCCTCCAGTGCATCATAGCCACATTTTAAAGAATGGTTACTAACCTGTTGGATGTTATTCACCATTTCTAATACATATTTCTTATCTAAAGATTCATCAGAGGACAGCTTTTAATTAACTGATCAAGCATAAACTCTTGGTATTGGATCATGTGAAACTGACAGTTTAAAGCTCTAGCTGAGAGAGTAGCAGAGGTGTAGACTTTTTTCCCCCATCTCTCTAAGGACCTGGATTCCCTTTCAGAGGGAATAGGGTTTTGCTGTGGTCGAGGCTACTGCCTTAGGCCCCTGGGATATAGTTTCGGGTCTGCAAGTGGGGCCTTGTATAGGTGGTGATGAGTGTCTGGCACCCTGTAAAATCTATCTGGTTTGGCAGGGGCTGGAGGTAAAGAATCAGGTGCAGTGCAGACATCATTAAATGCATCGTCCACAACAGGTAGGACAGGAGGTATAGCTAAGGGCCTATGTTGTGGTAAGTGCAGAAAAGTCCTAAGCCTTTTTCTTGAATCTGAGAAATCTTGTCCCTGCCATTGGAATTGTTCTCTCATGGCATGTAAGGTTTCCCCAAAGGAGAATTCCTCTGGTGGAGAGGCAGCTGGAATGGATTCTTCAGCATCTGAATCTTCATAATTGGAAAAAGGAGCCTCTGGCTGGTCTGTAATGTCTGAGTCATCCGCAGAATCATCAGAGGACACAGGCTCGGGGGGCTCTGCTCTAGGTCTCTTTTCTGGTGGCTGAGAGGCCCTGTCTGGGTGAAATTGGGATCCCCTAATTAAGGATATTAAATCTTCTGCCAGAGTAAGCATTTGTGAACTAGAAGTGGGCCTGAGTGAGGGTGGTTTAACAGGCACTGATTTAGCTGCTTTAGCCCTGGCAAAGGCCTTAATAGACATGGCTGCAGGAGGCCTAGCAGCACCACGTGCTGGGGTAGAGATATCCAAGGGGATGGTGTCTGATAGATCAGTAGGAACCACCGTTGTAGGCAAAATTTCTTCGGCTGATTCAGGTAAGGTAGCAGGAGCCTCAGTAGTAGTCATGGATTCGGCTGAAGATTGACCAGTTTTCTCGGTTTCGGCCGAAACCGAGACACTCGCGGCTTGCTTAACTGTGGTTTCGGCCGAAACCGTGGACCGCGAGTGTCGGTCTTTTTCTTTGCGTTTTTTAATAATTTGGGTAGTCGGAGGATCCGACGGCATAATGTACGCAAAATCTGAGCCGTAAAACTGTTCAGCAAACTCCGACCGACGCCTAAGCGTTCGTCGGTTGAAGGAAGCACAGGCCGAGCAGGCTGCTACGGCGTGGTCTGGGCCTAAGCAAGGCAAACAGTAAGAGTGGAAATCTTTATGAGGTATTTGTTTCCCACAAGTTAAACAGTTATTGACTTTTTCTGACATCGGCTGAGGCAAGAAAGAGTCCCCAACGGGGTACTTAGCTTTTTAGAAGTCTTCGAAGTAGTATTCGGTAGTAGTAATCTCTGGATCTGACCGACCGGCACTTGCGAACAGCTTCTGCTTCGGGCGCCACGCGGCAAGAAAGACTGAGGAAAATGGCGTCGGCTGATGCCTTTATACCCGAAGACCAGCAGAGATGACGTTGGGTGAAGCGCGACATCAGCCGAAGCCGGACCCGGACTTTGGAATCCGGCCGACCGAAGGGCTGCCTGACGACAGGACAACCCATTTGTTATGACTGCAGATGCATCCATGAAGGACATCCTGGACTGCAGCAGTGTGAACACAACATCTACATTTATGGTAGGTACAAAACTGTACTATGTTCATCGTGTTACACTGTTGCAGTCATCACACTTGGGTTGAATCCCAAAGCTAAGGATGGGCGGTGGAACTAAACAGGGTTTGGAGAAGCTAGTAGGCCCTGCAGAACTGCAGTGGCAAAGCCAGCTCTGGTTTTAGAGTACAGAGGTAAGTGATAGTGCTTGGTGAAGGTGTGTACTGAACTCCAAGTTGCAGCCTCCAAAATATCCTTGGTTGGTACCCCTCTGAGAAAGGCTGTTGATGTAGCTGTAGCCCTGGTGGAATGGGACCTAATGCTAGCAGGTACAGGTTTCCCATGATGTGTAACAGAAACGGATACAATGTCCTATCCATTTTGATATGGTCTGTTTTGAGATGGCTTTTCCTTGTGATCCTGCAGCATAGGATACAAAGAGCTGGTCAGATTTCCTGAAAGCCTTGGTTTTATCCAAGTAGTAACGTAATTGCCTGTGAATGTCCAAAGAGTGCAGGAGCTTTTCTCCTTTGTTCTGGGGGTTTGGGAAAAAGGTGGGCAAATGAATGCTTTGGTTTAGGGCCACACTGGATATCACCTTTGGCATAAAGGAAGGGTTGGTTCATAGAGCGACTCTGTCTTGATGAAAAATGATGATGGCTCCACTGCCATTAGGACCTGTAGCTCTGAAACTCTTCGTGCTGAAGTTATTGTAGCAGCAGTGCAGTTTTCCATGATAGAAACTGTACATCATCTGTAAAAGCTGGTTCAAAGGGCGGCAGTGTAAGCTTTTCCAGAACAAAGTTGAGATCCCAAGTTGGTGCTCTGCGGGGCGGTCTTATGTTCTTAGCCCCTCTGAGGTACTGTCTTAGCAGTGGATGTGAAAATATAGGAGGATCAGTGTTGTAGTGAGCTGAAATCGCTGAGGCGTGGATCTTAATAGATGAAAAAGAAAGTCCTTTGTTCAACATCTCAGTTAAATATTGTAGAATCTGAGGAATATTTGGGACAAGGGGATTTTGGCCTTTAGCCTGGTTCCAGGCGCAAACTCTTTTCCATTTGTCTGAATAGGTTTTCCTGGTGCTGGGCCTCCTGGCCTCCAGAATGACATCCATAACAGCTTTAGAGAGAAGTGTTGACTGGTTGCTTAGGTAATTTGCCATGCAGCCGGATTTAAAGTCTTGAGTTGGCTGTGTAGAGTCTGATTGTTTTGCTGAGTGAGCAGGTGAGGGATTTGAGGCAAAATCCATGGTGGGCCGTGAGCCATGTTCCTTAGTATTGGATACCAGTGTTGGCGTGGCCAGTCTGGAGCAATGAGCATCATTTGTGGCCTCTCTAATCTGGCTTTCAGCAACACCTTTGCTAGAAGAGGCAGTGGAGGAAAGGCATACACTGTTAATGTTTTCCAACTGAATGAGAGGGCGTCCACTTTCCAAGCTAGTGGGTGGTATATGTCCTTGTGCAAAATTTACAAAGTTGGTAGTTTTGGGGGTTGGCAAACAGATCTATGTCTGGGCACCCCCATTTTTGAATTATCATTGCAAATACTTGTGGATCTAGTTTCCACTCGTGAGGATCCATGATGTTTCTGCTTAGATCGTCTGCCAATGTGTTTTTCTTTCCTGGCAGGAATTGTGCTTGTAGTTGGACTTGGTAGGTCAGTGCTGTGTTCCACAATGTCATTGGTTGCCTGCATAGGGGGTAGGAGTGTGTGCCCCCTTGCTTGTTTATGTACCACATTACTGTGATGTTGTCCGTCTTTATTAGGAGTTGCCCTGGATGTAGGAGGTCCTTGAAATCTGTTAGGGCATTTTGTACAGCTAGCATTTCTTTTTGATTGATATGCAGATGCCTTTGATCTGTAGACCATTTGCCCTGAATGCACTGTCCTGCCATGTGTGCTCCCCAGGCATAATCCGATGCATCTGTTGTTATAGTTTGCCTGGCTGTGGGTAAAGTAAAAGGCTGACCCTTGTTGAGGTGACATGCCTGAGCCCACCACAGAAGCTCCTGTTGAAGGCAGGGAATGAGTGGTATTATTGTTTCCAAGCTGTGGCTGTATTGGGTCCATACGCTTTTTAGGTACCATTGTAATTTCCTCATACGCAGTTTTGCAAATGGTATTAGTAGTATGCAAGATGCCATGAATCCCAAGGCCTGCAGAATTTTTCTTGCAGGGAGTTGGGTCTTTGTTGCCATCATTTTGAAGTATTGAGTCAGCTGTTCTTGCTTGTCTGGCGTGAGATAAGCCATCTGGGCCGTTGTATTTAAGCTGGCACCAAGGTATATTATGTTTTGTGAGGGCACTAGTTTTGATTTCTTTTCATTTACTGTGTATCCTAGGCAACTTAGTAGGTGTTTGACAAATGCCAGATTCTTTAAAAGAATGTCCTTGCTTTCTGCTTGAATAAGGCAGTCGTCCAGGTATGGATATATTTGAATTCCTCTTTGTCTGCAGTATGCAATTACTGGTGCCAGGCATTTTGTGAAGACCCAGGGCACAGTAGATAAGCCAAAGGGCAGTGCAGAAAACTGATAATGACTTGAACCTGCAATAAATCGGAGGTATCTTCTGCAATTTTGTCTGATAGGGACATGCAGGTATGCCTCCTTGAGATCCAACGTAACCAACCAAGCCTTCTTGCCCAGCATGGGAAGAAGTTGCTGTAGTGTTAGCATCTTGACTTTGGGTACTTGCAGATAAGTGTTTAGAATTGAGAGGTCCAGAATGGGTCTCCAGGCTTTGTCCTTTCTGGGGACTAGAAAGAGTCTTGAGTAAAATCCTTGTCCTTGCTCTTGTGTAGGTACCTGTTGAATGGCTCTCATGTCCATGAGAGCTGTAATTTGTTTTTGAGCCTCTGCCCATTGATTTGGTGGCAGGTTTGGCATTCCTTTTATCCTTGGTAAAGTGTGAAAGTGGAATCTGTATCCTTGTGAGACAATATTTAGGACCCATTTGTCTTTTGTGATGATGTGCCAGTTGTCTGCAAAAAGTGCTAATTTTCCTCCGATGGGAGATGCCAAGAGAGATTTGCTTGTCAGTCTGAGCATTAAGTCATTGTGTTTGTCTTCTGATAGCTTGGGACCTGCCTTCTCCTCCTTTCTGGGTTGCGGTACCCCATTGTCGAGGCTTGTAAGGGTCTTCTGACTGACCTCTGCCCCTTGGGCGTCTGTATTTGCCCCTCTGTGGTCTGTCCGAAGCTGGAAAGGACCAGTTTTTTGTTGGCCAATTTCTGCTGAAACAAGGTGGTTGAACCTGTAAAATATCCTTGACCGTCTGCATAGATTTTGCCTTATCCTCCATTTTCTTTAAAACCTCTTCTGCTTTTACGCCAAATAAGACATCCTGCTGTAAAGGTGCATCCAATAACTTTGCTTTAACATGATCAGGTAGGGTTTTTGTTCTTTTAACCAAGCATGCCTGCGTATGACAGACCCACTCACTGCTGCTCTACAGGAAGCCTCCAATGAATCAAATCCATATTGTAAAGTATGTTTTCCCACTTGTTCAGCTGCATGCAACAAATCTTGCATGTCCTTGAAATCAGGCTGCTCTGAATGTGTGATCATTTTTTGCTTTAATTGAGACATCAGGTATTGCTGATATTTCAGCATGTGAAACTGGCAATTTAAGGCCCTCATAGCTGGAGTAGCTGAGGTATATACTTTCTTTCCCCATCTGTCTAGTGCTCTAGAATCCCTTTCAAAGGGTACAGGATTTTTTGCAACAGAGGCCTTAACCCCTTTGGGACCCTGGGAAATGGTTTCTGGGTCAGCAACACGGCTTTTATATAGGAATTTGTGTGAGTCAGGGACTCTGTAGTATCTGTCTGGTTTGGCTGGTGCAGGAGGTAGAGAGTCTGGGTTAAGGCTAGATTCTAAGTAAACATCATCCACAATGTCTAACACAGGTGGAATAGCAAGTGGTCTGTGCTGGGGTAGTAAAAGGAACTCTCTGAGCCTTTTCTTAGAATCAGAGTAATCCTGGCCTTCCCAGTGGAAATGTTCCCTCATGGTATGTAAAGTTTCCCCAAAAGAGTAGTCTTCTGGGGGAGATGCTGAGGGAAAAGACTCTTCAGCATCAGAGTCTTCATAAGGGGGAAAAGAGTATTCCTGTTCCTCAGAAGAATCTGAGGAAATTGAGACCTGGTCAGAGGAAGCGTAATCCTCCTCCTGTCTTGGCCTTTTATCAGGAGGGGGATGGGAACCCCTGATTAGGGTAATTAAATCTTCAGCCATCTTAAGCATCTGTTTCTTAGGCATGGGGCCTTGTACTGGAGACTGCTGTACAGTCTTTTTTGCTTTTAAAGGAGTTTTCAGCTTTGCATAGGATTTAATGCCGAGTGTAGTCGGTCTAAAGACACCTTCTGCAACAGAAGGCGTTTCAATTGCACCGGAATCTCATTCAGCCCTAGAGTCGGAAGGGGCTAAAGATGAAGGCTGTGGCGGCCTAGTAATCTCCGCTTGGGAATCGGAAGCCACCTGAGGTTCTAAATCAGCGGTCGTCAGAGGCTGCGTAGGCGCCTCACTGAAAACCGGAGAACCGGCGACTGGCCCAGCAGAGGCCTTGGACTCTTGTTTGGGTCTCGGCTGCCTGTCCTTACCCTTGCATTTTTTTATGCATTCCGGTCGTAGGTTGCTCCGACGGCATGGTATAATTAAATTTCCTATCAAAGTAATGTCGGGCGAAATCAAACTGACGTTTAATAGTTCGTTTATTAAATCTAGCACAAAACCGACAACCTGTGATGTCGTGGTCTGGGCCTAGGCAAGGACTACAATTAAGAATGGAAGTCCTTATGAGGTATTTGCTTCCCACAAGAAATGCAGTTGTCAACTTTTTCTGACATCGGACTAAGGCAAGAAAAGGTTCCCCAATGGGGTACTTAGCATTATTGAAGACTTCGGTCTGAAATTCAATTTGAAAATCTAAGGAGTTGGCCGACCGGCACTTGCGAACTGCTTCTGCTTCGGGCACCGCACGACAAGAAAGACTGAAGAAAATGGCATTGATTGCCTCTTGTATACCCCTGGCGCACTGACATCAGGGAAGAAGCGACAGCAACCGACGCCGGATCAAGACTTTGGAACTCTGGCCGACTGCGGGACCCCCTGACGGCAGAATAACCAAAGTGTGATGACTGCAGCAGTGTAACATGATGAACATCATCTGATACTATAAAAATCTTATAATTTCGTGTCAGTACGGAATTATAAGTATAATACAAATTTGCCTCCATACCAACTTAAACATTGAATAATGTTGCCCCTTCTTTGATGCACCTCGATCAAATGGATTACCAAAGGTGCAGAATACTACAGATATTAAATATTAAGGTTGATGGCCAGCACTGTGTTATAGAGGGATAAAGCCCTAACTATGGCCTAGGCAACATGGGTTATATTAGTGGTTTTGATATCCAAGGCTCTGGCAGTAAGTGATAGTTCTTCCCATGCCGGGGGGCACTAGTCAAGGCATTCTATGCAGAAATGCATGGTCCAGAGAATGAAGTAACCTTAGGATGTCAAGCCAGCAAATGCAGGGGAGAACGAGAACTAAGGGGGTACAGCATAAAAGAAAAAAAAAATCCCCCAGTGGAAGCAATCAACAGCATGATTCCTCCAGAATACTCTTAAGATCCACACCAGTCCCAACCTTAAAAGCGAAAGAGTGAGAGAGACAGAGACAGTGTATGCATGTGTATGTCAGGGGCTGCAGGAGAGAATGGTAGACCTGGCAATGGAGGACCACTGGGGTAAGCCATAAAGAATGAAGCAGAACAAGAACAAACATAATTCAAGAGTGATGAGTCAGCTAGTAGAGCTACAAAGCACTTTTTGATTTAGAGAAGGCTTTTGATACAGTAAAATTTACTTTTCTTATATTTTTACTGTCACATGTTGGCTTTTCCCTTTAGTTTTCCAGTTAAGAGGGGAAGCCTACTAGAGTTCACCCGTCAGAAACAAGACTAGGATCATATCATTCACACATGTCCAAATAGTACATAACAGTGACAAGGCTGTCCTCTTTCTCTACTCATTTTTATTCTCTATGAGGCCATTATTGTCAGCAAGAACTGCAAATTATCTTTACATGTTCTTTTCCTGTTGCTATATCCCTGGAATTCTGGTTTATCACTGGATCTTGCAGTGTTAGAATTTTTTTAAACACCTTTATTAAATAAACACTTAACACACAGGCATAACATATATTAACAGAAAAGAAAATTAACCATATTAACATTTTTTCTATTTGCATGATACACAGTATATTTTCCTTTTTTGTAAATCATCAGTCTAACATTACATAAATTGCTGAATCCCTGCCATCTCTTAAACCTCACTCCTCAACCTGAACATTATTCTGCATGTATTGTTCCCACAATTTCCACTTACTTCTAAGTAATTTGCTTCTTCTCTTTTCTAAAGATCCCTCTTCCAGTTCTTTTATCTCTTTTACAATAATCAACACTTCAAACACAGCTGGTTTATTTCCATTTTCTAGTAATTGCTTTTTGCCAGCCAACAGAATTAAGCATAAGGCCTTACTGTGTCTAAGCAATTCAGATCCTATGTCTCACCTGCAAAAAACATATCCTTAGTTACAACTAATATTTCAGACAGAAAAGAAAGTTATGTACTTACCACAACATTCTATTTACAACCGTCTTTCGGCTTTTCCCTGTTAGGGGTCCCCACAGCAGTACTCCGGTCCACTAATGAAGTGGATTTTTTTTTTTACAGTGCCGAGTTGCCAGCCCAACGCCCAACCTTCAAAGAGGGCACACCCATTCATGCATGTCCATTTTCATTCATCCTCACCTGATGGGTTTGGATCAGACTTGGCAGTTGTAAAAGCTAGTGGCAACCTTAAACTCTCGAGCTTCTCCCTTACCCAGAATGCACCACCCCATTACCTCAGTCTTGTTTGCAGATTACAGCAAAAGACTAACCACTTTACTTGTACACAAAAAGTTTCAAGCAGAAATATTGCAGATGACAGAAGCGCAAGACTATATCTGGACTCATAAAAGGTAAAGGAAAGACCCCAAGCCTGGCTCTATCCACTCGCTCTTCAGATAACATAGGTTGGGGGTTGCTGGGTGAGGAGTTGGGGGAAGAATGCAAATGGACAACACAGACAAAATGTTACGGTAAGTATGTAACCTTTATCTGATGTTAATTTTCATTCTGTCCTCAACTTATGGGACAGTGTCTCCAGCTACTATAATCCCAGGGTGGCCTCAAAGAAGGATATTCCTTAGCACCATTGAGCCAAATGATGCCCTACTTCTAGAAGCCAAGTCCAGCTTGTAGTGAGAAATGAAGGTGTGTGGTGAAGCCCAAGTTGCTGCTGCACAAATATCCATGGAGGCTTTTGAATGAAAGGCTGAGGAAGCCTCTATCAATCTTGTAGAATGAGCACACAACTGGGTAGTTAAAGGCAAGCTCAATTTACCATAAATGAAAGAAATGGAATTAGTAAGCCATTTGGCTAGGGAAACTCTAAACCCTGGCTTGCCAAATTATTTTCCGCAAAGGAAACAACTGATCTGAATTTCTGAATTATTTTGTTCTGTGGAAGTAGAAATGCAATTGCCTATGCACATCTAGTGAATGTAACAAATATTCACCTTTGTTTGTATGATTTGGGAAGGAAATTGATAGGCTGATAGGTTGGTTAACGTTGGATTCTTATACAACTTTGGGTAAAAAGGAAGCATTAGTTTGTAATGCAACTATCTCTTCATGGAATATTGGGTATGGAGGTTTCACCAACAAAGCCTGAATTTTTGAAATTCGTCTGGCAGAAGTAACGACCACCCAAAACAAGGTATTCCAAGACAGAAATTTTAGATTGCTAGTAGCAAGGGAAGAGCCATCAAGACCAACATAGAAATTGGAAACTGCTGCTAATTGAACCTTTTACTGTGGAAGAACTGGCCCCTTGATCAAAAAGCAACAACAAAAACTCCAGGAGCTCATCAGCAGGCAGGACCACACCGGTAGTAAATGGGCCACTACCAAAAGCCTCTAGTAGCACAGATTCCTCCGAAGGGTTGCTGGCCTTCCAGCCACTTCTCTGTTTCAGGATCTCAAGGACATCTCCAAATGAGACATCTTCAGGAAGTGACCGTAGGGAGCCTTCGCCCTCATCAAAATTTGTGTCCTCGGTGACTGATTCAGGGGAACTAATATGTTTCCTCTTGCATACCCTCTTCTTACGGACCTCCTAGGTGGAAGATACTCCAGGGAAGTATTAGAAGAGGAAGGGATAACCTGTTGGGAAGCCTGGGGTTTTGGTATCAGCTGTCCCTGTAAAGACAGCCGAGATTCAAGGTGCAAAGGCAGAATATACAAGTAGACATAGGATCTGAAGGGGAGGCATTGCCTGGGTCTGAGGTGCTGACAGAGCTCTCTCCAAAACCCTGAAGACAGACTGTCCTGGAAAGGGATAAGGATGGGGATCCAAGAGGCCAAGCCTCTGATCCCTATTACCACTGTGCTCTGAGGACAGCTGCCAGGAGGCCAAAGTCAGACATGAGCTGACCATCGCCAAGGCTCCAAGATGCAGAGACAGCTCCAAAACCCTCAGAGTTGACTGCAGCACCTTGGACCCGACGGGGTAGAATCGGCTCCGAAAGCTCTCCGGATACGACTGAACCAACGAGCTCAAAGCAAGTCTTGGATCCAGGGATACCAAGATCCTCTGATCCAAAAAGGATGGTGTTGGGCAACTCAGATTCAGTGGCTCTGAAACCTGGATAAGATTTAAAGGAGGAATTGGGTAGAGGAGGAATAGTAAATGCATGGGCCTCCTGACCCAATGCGGTAGGAGCCAAAGAAAGGGCAGGCTGGCTCTGCACTAAGAGGATCTTTCTCACTAGCCTCTCTATGTCTTCTTTGGTGAAACTTCTGGATGAACGGGTGGATAGAGCAGATGGAGACTTTGGTCTTTCTAAAAAAGGGGGAAGGCACTTTTGATGGAACTGGGTCCACTGAAGGAGAATACCATGTTCTAGGCAGAGTCGATAAAGTGGATACCTGATCCGGGCTCTTCAGATCTGACAAAGCTTTACTTTTCAGAGACTTTGGATCTGAAGAAGCTGTTGGATCCAAGGAATTGTATATGGATAGACAAATCTGAAGAAAGGGCTGGATCCAATCACTTTTTCTTCTTCATATGACCCAAAGGAACTAAAGGATCCAAAGAAGCTCTTTTCACTGATTTTTCTAAGGACCTGGAGGATGCAGAAGAGGTACTTGGAGAAGTAAGAGCAGTCTTAGATTTTTCTTTGGAAGGTCCAGATATAGCTTCATCAAAGGAAAAGTGCAAAAGTCGTTTCAGAATATGTTTATTCCTGCAATCTACCGACATTTTAGAGTTAAAAGCATGGCAGATCGCACAATTTTCCTGGAGGTGGAGAACTGTTAAGCAGAAAACACACTAAGGGGATCTTCTGATCACATGTTCCACATTTTTTGAACCCAGCCAGGATATTTTCCTTGTCAGCCATCATCCAAAATGAAAGGAGAAGCACAACAACAGTAAAATAGAATTACAACTTTTAACTGAGACATTTTTTTTTTTTTAAAGCAGAAAGGAAGGAAGTGAAGAAAGTACCAACAATGGTACTGAAGACTACAATAAAACATAGAAGGGAGGGTTGCTAACAGTAACCAGAAATACTACAAAAGGTAAAAGGGAGGAAAAACTAACCAAAAAACAAAAAAAAATTTTGTTAAAATAGAGAAGTAATTGAAGACAAAACATTAGTTTTTAAAAACGACTTAATCACCCAAGATCAAGAGAATGGACCCAGTCTTTTCACTGGAAGCAGCAAACGAGATCTGAGATAATGGGGGTGGTGCATTCTAGGTAAGGGAGAAGCTCGAGAGGTCAAGGTTGCCACGAGATTTTACAATGGCCGAGTTGGATACGAGGGCTCGATCAAAACCCATCAGTTGAGCACAGAATGAAAACTGACATCAAATCTTTGTGTTAGGAATTTTTTAAATCTTGAATACTCATTACAGTCCCATGACACATGTTCCCAGTTACCACTTTCATACCCTTCTCACCTCCAACATTTGCTATCTACCGGAGGAAAAATTCTATAAAGTCTTGAGGTATGACAAAACCTACGAAACTTCTTCCAAACAAAAATCTTAAACCTTCTGGACTTGTTTGCACACTTGGGGAGTCATGTACATGTCAGAAACAACAAAAAACTGAATGTGTGTCCATGCAGCTCAATGAAAAACTCAGAAAATGCAAAAGAAGCTCACATAGTGTAGTCGGAACCAAACAAGCACACGGTCTTTACACCAGTTTAAGTAATAAATTCACAACAGTTCCTTCTAAGGAAAACATCCTATAGTGAAAAACCACCCTGGTTAGTGTTGAAGGAACAATACTGGAGTTGCAGCAACACACTGCCTTAAACCAGTTTAAGTATTAAATTCACACCAGAACCTTCCAAGAAAAAAACTCTTGTAGTGAAAAACCAGACTGCTGAGTGTCGGAAGAACAACCAGACTGCTGAGTGTTGGAAGAACACGGCTGGAGTTGTAGCAACAACTTTACTTGGAATAAAAAAAAACTTGGTTTAGTGCTTTTGTCCTTGTAAGCAGTAATGGGACTTCTTCAGAACCAAGGTTAGTTAAAAATGCAATTAAAGTATCTGAAAAGACTGCTATGTGACACTGAAAGCCACAAATAAGAGCAAATTTACATTAATAATGGGTCTGAGTTAAAACTTCTAATTAAAATTTCCTGTGAGATCTGCTACAGTCTGAACCAAACCGGAGAAGTACACCAATAAATCTTGTGCAAATAATCTTAAAAATGTTAAAAAGTCAAACATCTAAGAATACTATTATAAGATGAATTCAAAACATAAATATGTATAAAAAGATCATTCTAAAAGTGGAACAGGTTAAAAGATGTTTTTTTCACATACAGTGCAGTATAAAGGAATGTAAGAGGAAAAACATAAAAGTAAATATGAGTGACTGGTTTAAACTTGTTACTTCTTTTTCACTTGTTTTTAAGACGGATGAAACTGGTAAAAGCTATGCACTGTTATAATTTTGAATCTTTTAGCTTTAGGGCAGGAGTAATCGAAATAGATTGATTGATTCCTGTGTATGCTGAAGCATTCAACTTAATTTGCCAATACAACTTTCCTTTTTCCAAACCAACTTCCCAAGGACCCCTACCCACCCGGCTCATTTCTTTAAACAATTTCTAAAATGCCAAAGTGGTATCTATGAAAGTTTGTGCAAGAAGTAGAATGTTTATAAAGTGAGTTACCTTTCATATCAGAATTACTTTTATAAATCCTCGAAGCTGTCTCTGTTTTCCCAACATAAAAACTTGAGCAAGAAAGACAGCATGCAATGTAGATTACACTTTTAGTAAGACAGTTGCCATATACAAGTTCAACTTTAGAATTACAGTAATTGTCCAACATTATGGTTTATTTTTCTAAAATATATGAACACTGGGAGCACGCACCACATTTTCTAGCACCAGAAGATTTCCTTGGGGAGAACTCAATGGTGTTTTCAAAAATGTTTTTCAGGTTTCAGCAGGGAACTAGAACTTGATCTGCAATAGTCAGAATGTATCAGGGGGACAGAGACTGGAAAATATACAACAGAGTAGTTGATTTCTGAAGAAATTGTACAAACACAACTTAGCACAGAGGAACCCTCACATGCTAATTCTTGCCTCTGATCCTTCATTTATCCTCCTAATTAACCTTATTACTGTATGAGGGCAGGTAAATACTTCTACTGCCCTATTGAAAAAAAAATCCCAGCTTACTCTGTCAAATGCTTTCTCTGTAGCAAGACCCAACAACAACAAAGGTATTTACTTACATGCTGCTTCCCTCCAGAACATAATTGTTTTATTACTGTTGTCAAATATTTGCCTCCCCCTCCAGAAAACCACACTGATCCATATCTATCAGTTTTGGCAACACCTTTGCTATTTGTTTAGCTAGTACAGAAAAACACATTTTAATCCTGGTATAAAATTCAAATAGGTCTGTATGAAACTATACTGTCCTTGGGTAATACAGCCACCACAGCTTTCTTCCAAGATGTTGGTACTGCCCCTTTAAAAATACTGGTAAACAAAATCTTCCAAAAGAATACCATCTGTTCCTGGATATTTTCCTAAAGACTGATTACACAAACTGCTTTTATCTCACCCCCTCCTATCTTAACTTTAGTTACTGAGCTCATCTACCTCTAATATTGAAATAATTAAGTCATCCATAAATACTACTTGTGCCCCTCCTTCATTTCAACATGTATCTACTTTACAGAAATGTTCATAAAACATCAGAAATATCTCTAAAATCTCTACAGGATCTCAGATTATTTTTCTATTTATAAGCTGCCTAAATTTTGCAACAATCATTTCTACTTTCTGTTGCCCAAATTGTTATGGTAAAAACTCCATTTTCATTTATCCCATTCACAAGTAACCCTTCAGAAGACATTTATATCTTACTTAATATGTCGAAGAATTTCCACTAAGCATTTCTTAAAATTTCTCTTTTTAGCAGGCAGGTTGGGAGTACCAGTATCTCATTTTTACTTCATTATCCTGCATTTACATTAGTTTTTACTGATGCATGATCTGAAACAGTTACTGGATGTGTGTCAACACTTTCAATTAAATGCGAATGTTCCTGTGAAATAAAATGACCATCTAGTCTAGTCCAGTTATTGTACCTTATTCCTACTACTGAATTCACTTCTTCCATAGCAAATATTTTCATAAATTTATTCAGAAATCAACTTCTCTTTTGTATATTTTCCAGTCTACATCCCCCTGATGCATTATATTTCTAATCAGTTTTAGTCCCCATCTATATGAAATATTCCCTGCTGATTATTTCTCCTGAATTTGTCTTAAGCTCCACAATAGTAGTTTTTGATGGGATATAAAAATATGCCAGTATAATCTCTCTCTCTCTCTCTTGCCAAAAGCCCTTACTACCACAAATCTACCATAACACCGGTCTTGGCTGCTTTTTCATGGCCATGTTAGGAGCATACACACAATGTGTCCCTTTCAATTAACACATCCTGCTGTGGAATACCAGTCCTGCTGCTCGTTTGTGCTTTCATAAGAATAAGTCTGTTCCTTCCAGTTTCTCTGGTAATGCTGAAAACCTCAGTTTTCTCTTCATGTTCTTTCTTCTAACTCTACTTTTTGAAAAAAAAACACTCTTCTTAAGAAGCCTCATATTCTGCCAGCTTTTTCTTAATTTTAACCTCTGATTTTTGCAATTTTATCAGTATATCTCAAAGTCAGTTAAAGCTTCTATTTTTTCTATACTCCTGTTGTTTAACTTGATATGTTTATTCAGTGTTTCATTGATTTTAATAATTTCTGAGTACATTTGATTTATTTTTTCCTCTAAATTACTGCCAGTCATGTCTTGAACCACAATGGAAGCTTGGACTGCTTTTTGCTAAACAGCTGCAGAATCCCTCCCAGATATTTTTCTCTCTTCACCTTTTCTGGTTGATTTTCTTCTGTGCTGGCAACCAGGCAGTGTACTTATTAACCAATAACTTGAATTTTACCCCCCAAAACAGTTTCAATGGCAAACATTTTACTCAGTTTCTGTTTTCACACTGGGAGAGCTGGAGTTAAGCTGTTGATCAGTATGCAAGTCCTGAAGTGGTAGAAAGTTTTAAGTGAGGTGGTGGGATACAGGATAAACTAAGAGAAGACTTCAGCAATTTGCATTAAAATCAACACCAAGATCACAGCTAGGTACTCTTTCTTTAGTAAAAAGTCTGAGTTTAAACATCTAGGGATTAGACTTGATCCTTCTATACGAGATTGTTAACCTAACTTGCAGAGCAATATGGTGTCCAAATCAAAGGAACTGTTCAGTTTCTGGAAGCCATTAATTTTGGATATGCTTCACTATATGCAAGCTGTTCAGTGGTTCATATTTCCTTAGGTGACGTATACAGCACCAGGTGTTCCACTATCCATACTGGCTAACTTTCACTGGGGTTCCAATAGGTTGGCAAGAAGCCCTGAATCACATGGGAAATACCATCATTCCCAATGAATAGGAGACAGAGAGTTTGACATGCCTAATTATGATAATCACATGCAGGTTGCTGGGATATTGACTTTTTACAAGCTGAACAATAAAGGATACTTGCCAACGTAGAACAGTAGGCTACTGTAAGACTGGGTGGTCCTCTTTAAATATTGTAGGGCTGAGAGAGAGAAAGAGAGAGTGCTAGTTGGTGTGTGTTAATTCTAGAGGTTTCTGAGATACAACACATTTTTATATGTAGATGTGCCAGTGGGACCATCAGAACAGTGGCAGCTATGTAGGTATCCTAACATCCTGAGCCTCTCAGTGGCCTTCAATGTCGACTTCATCATTATGGATGTCATGTCCAGTAGAGTCTCTAGGAACACTGTTGGGGGGGGGGGGGGGGGAGTGCACAGAATTTTTGTGTCAAGGAAATTACCTCTATGGCCTCCTCCGGCAGGGTGATTGCAGGAGGCAGTCACTGAGATATGGGTAGATATGTAGGTCCTTTGTTTTTAATGTGTAATTACTAGGCTAGACATTTGATGAAGAGGTTTGGAGCAGTGGCCAAGTAAAAGAGTGAAGAGAGAAACTGAAGTGTTCAGTCCCTGGCAAGATGATGAGGAATGTTTTCTTCCTTTGTGAATGGGGATCTGCAGATATACATCTTTTACATCCATGGTGGTCAAAAAGGCTTTGAAATTTGTAATGGAAGGGGAACCTGGAGAGTTAAACATCTTGACCTTTGGTACTGAGAGGTGCTTGTTTAGTTTGGACAGGTCTAAGATGGGCCTCCATCTTCCAAGCTTTCAAAGACTTCAAAGACCTAGTCTGCATTTTGAACCTGCTGTGGGAATCCTTCCCGTCAACCATATGAACATCTTCCTCTACAGTAATCAAGGGTAGGCCCTTTTCGACATGCTTTATCAAGAGGCGTCTCTTAACTGACAGTGTACAGTACATACCAACTGAAAACACTGCCTTCAGCTTGGTCTTGACCAATCTGCATTAGTAATCTGACATGATGAACTCCAAAGGGGCAGGCTACTGTCTAGATGCTCAGCCAAGGGACTGGCATCGTCAGGCCAAGAAGGTCCTGAGACACGGAGGCATCCTCAGAGTTGGAGTAAGACTTATGGGAAGAGGTGTCTCTGAATGGTTGCGATCCAATTCTACAGAGGTTTGACATATAATTGCTGCTGACTTCTTGCAAATGAAGTGAGCAAGGAAAGTGTCCCTTCTGACTTTTAACTCAATATTATCGAGTGATGCCTCCAGGTGCTTCTGCAGTTGCATCATACTGACTCCTCTGTGTGTCACATATTGTTTGCTCATATTTGCATTGATAATTCCAAAAATATGCTATATACAAAGTATTAAAAGATTCCATCTTAACGCTCGCATAATGGCAAAAACAAATTTATTGATATTTGACCTCTGTCTAGTGCAGATAAAGAAATATAATCAGTTACATAATATTTACATTATCATACATGTCATTTTTCTTTTCTAACTATACTGGCAACCAAGCAGTACAGACAAGACCGTTTAACCTCATATGAAAGCGCTCAGCTGGACGAACAAAATGCTGCTAACATTGTGCGTGTTACTTGAGTAGTTGCAGAGATGTAAGTTGTTTACAAAACATTACAAACTTAGTTACAAACTTAGTTACTGTGTTTACTGTGACTTATAAAATCTAGTTTAAGACCTAGAACCTAAACAATTCTATTACTATAAAAATAGTTTGTGCTGAAATGTTTGCTATTTACATTTCTTTAGTAACTCCTATGAGATATCAACATCTGCTAGAATTAAATAATGTCCTCACATTTAAAGAAACAAAATTATACCCCGCCCATTGGAAGTTGCAGGGCAAACTTCCTGAACTCCATTGAAGGGAATGAGTTAAGTGATTTTAGCCTGAAGACTTGGCAAATGTCACAGGATGTGACATTGTAGTTGAGGCTTAAATACCCACACTTACTGTGTTCATCTTTAAAGCTGATTTGCCTTTTGGAGGCACATTTGCTCCTTTTGGCTGACATCCACAAACTTTTAGTTATGTACTTACCATAACTTTAGATGTTTGGGATCCATCTCGCCTACATTCAGTACTGATGGGCTCGGAGCCGATCCCTCGGCTCCGACTCGGCACGCTATGCTATAGAGCGAAGCCTCTTATTGGCTGAGCTATTTCTTATCCCAGGATGACCACCACTAATCCCCCAGATCTTGTTTGTCCGCATTCATGCACACATACACAACTTGTTTATATAACATTGCCAGATGTTTCAAGATGAAACAACAGAATTCGGACCTTCTGATATCCTCTGATCTCCAAGGAAGGGGGAAGGAGGGTGGGTTATTGGGAATGTAGGCGAGATGGATCCCAAAATCTAAAGTTATGGTAAGTACATAACTAAAAGATGTTATGTGATCCTATCTCGCCTACATTCAGTACTGATGGGACAGCGTCCCTAGCACCTAAATCCTGGGTGGCTCACTGGAAAACACTCCTGAGCACTGTGGAACCAAATGAAGCTCGTCCTCTAGATGCCACATCCAATTTGTAGTGAGAAATGAAAGTGTGCGGGGAGGACCACGTGAATGTCAGCACAAATGTCACTAATGGCAAGCTTAGAATGGAATGCTATTGAAATAGCCATAGCTCTTGTAGAATGAGCTTTGACAGAGGTCGTAAGCTCTTTATTAGAAGAGGAATAAGCTTGAGTAATACAGTCCCTGATCCATTTGGCAATAGTGACCTTTGTGACGGCTTTGCCCAATTTATTATCCGAAAAGGATACAAACAATTGATCTGTTTTCCTTGTTTGTTTGGTCCTATCTAAATAAAAACGCAATTGCCTGTGGACATCTAATGTGTGGAATATGTATTCCGCTTTGTTTGAATACTTCGGAAAGAAGACTGGAAGTTCTAATGACTGTTGTAGGCAAAAACTGGAACAAACCTTGGGGACAAAGGATGGATTTGGCCTGAGAGATACTCTATCTTTGTGAAAAACTAAGTACGGAGGTTTTACAGACAAAGCTTGAAGCTCTGAAACCCTTCTGGCAGAAGTAATCGCCACCAGAAAGGCAGTTTTCCACGATAGAAATTTTAACTCACATGTTGCTGCCGGTTCGAAGGGGGAGGAAGTTAAGGCACGTAACACTACATCGAGATCCCATGTAGGAGCAGGATGAGAAATCGGAGGTCGTAAAAGCGCAGCACCTTTCAAGAAGGTCTTACACAATCTGTTGCTCATTAAAGGTGGGTTTATAGATTCGTGAAAATTGGAAATAGCTGCCAATTGAACCTTGATGGTAGAGACTGAAGAGCCTTGATTGAAAAGGGAAGTTAGAAATTTCAGTACTTCCGATACAGGAATAGTGATGGGATCCAGACCCTGGAGTTGAGCCCAAATAGCAAATCTCTTCCATTTGCTAGAATACAATTTCTTAGTAGCAGACTTGTGGGCCGAAGATAAAATGTGTACAACTTCCGGATCTAAGGTATGATTCCTGACTATAGTCAGAAGAGGAGGAGCCAAGCTGTCAATTTTAAGGTGTGTAGGGACTGGTGGAGTAGTCCCGACTGATGAACCAATAGGTCTGGGATCTGATCCAGGAACCATGGACCTTCCAGTGCATATTTCCGAAGATAGGGGAACCATACCTGACGAGGCCAGTAAGGAGCAACTAAGATCATCTTGCTCCCCAAGTGAGATGCCTTTTGGATCACTCTGGGAAGGAGAGGAACTGGGGGAAAAGCATATAGCAAGCCGGTGGGCCACGGATGGGCTAGTGCGTCCATAGGGCCCTCCCCCGGAGCCGGGGTGAGGGAGAAGAACTTTTTGCACTTTGCATTCAGCGGAGTTGCGAAGAGGTCGCAACAAGGAATTCCCCATTTGCTGAAAATCTGATTTGCAACCGTAATGTTCAGAGACCACTCGTGTGGAGAGGATAGTTCTGCTCAGTCTGTCGGCTATCACATTGGACTTGCCCGGGATATGAGTCGCCACTAGAAAACATTTGGTCGACACTGCCCATTCCCAAACTCTCATGGCCTCTCTGCAAAGGGGGTAGGATCTGGTCCCTCCCTGCTTGTTCAGGTACCAAACAACTGACATGTTGTCGGAGTGAACGGCAATTACGCCCTGAGGGAGGTAATTGTGAAGGGCTTGTAGGGACAGAAGCACCGCCCTCATTTCTAAGATGTTAATATGAAGTAGGGTCTCTTCCGAATGCCATTTGCCTTGGACTGACCTGCCCAGGGAATGCCCCCCCCCCAATCTGGGAGGCGTCCGTAGTCAAAGTGGCCACAGGAGGAGGTGGAACAAAGGGTCGTCCCTGATCCAGATTGGAGGGCACCAGCCACCAGCGAAGGTCCCGTTTGCAGGTTTCCGTGATCCATATGAGGTGACAGAGGGAGATCCTGAAAGGACCACTGAGTTGAAAGAAGCCACTGGAGAATTCTCATGTGCAACCTTGCTAGGGGAACTAGAAGAACCGTGGTGAACATAGATCCCAATAGCTGCAGGACCATTCTGGCTGGGGCTTTGGATCTGGGAAGTAAGGCTCGAACTTGAGCCTGTATGGTTTGTATCCTTTCTGTAGGTAGATAGACCCGCATTCGTTTTGAGTCTATCTCTACTCCGATGAATCTTATGCGTTGAGACGGCAGCAACACAGACTTTGGCCAATTGAAGGTGATTCCAAGGGAAGTGCACAGTGATATCATGGCTTGTAGGCTCCGCAATAGTAGATGCTTGGAGGTGGCAGTTAGGAGCCAGTCGTCTAGATACGGAAACACCTGGAATCCTAGACTTCTCAGGTGAGCAGTCACGACTGCCAAACATTTGGTGAACACCCTGGGGGCTGTGGTGAGACGAAAGGGCAGCGCGCGGAACTGAAAATGATTGCCTCCTAGGCTGAAGCGCAGATGTCTCCTGGACACTTGATGTACCATGATATGGTAATAAGCGTCCTTGAGATCTATGGAGCACATCCAAACACCTTTCTCCAGCAGTGGGAGAATGGATTGTAGGGTGACCATTCGGAACGGTTTAGAATGCTGAGATCCAAAATGGGCCTCAAGTCCCCGGTCTTTTTTGGCACCAAAAAGAATCTTGAGTAAGTCCCTAATCCGATCTGGTCTGCGGGGACCGGTTGGATGACTCCTTTTTGCAGCAGCTTTGAAACTTCTGAGGCTGCAATTTCCCGTTGACTGGGTGGCGGGTCCGGGATTTTTTTGGACTGAGGTGGGGAGTGAGAAAAAGAGATGGCGTAACCTCCAGCGATAATTCGAAGCACCCATCGGTCCTGAGTGATACCTTCCCAGGCTTTTAGGTGCCTCGAAAAATGACCCCCGACTGGCTCCGGAGCTGCACAGTCGGGCAATCCCTCAGGGACTGTGAAAGGCTGAAGAGCCACGAAAGGACTCGAGGTCTCCAGTGTTGCGGGGGCCTCTGCCGCCTCTGGGACGGCATCTTTCAGAAGAATTTCCCCCTCCCCTGCCTCTAGAAGGGGGATCGTCCTGCTGTGAGGGGTAAGACTTCTGAGATCTACGGAACCACATTTTCCCTCCTCTTTTAGCCTTGGGATAAGGCCGAAAGGGAGTGGAAAATCGTGCCCCTACGGCAGTCAAAGTCTTACCTTCTTGCTCGCAGCGGGTCAATGTGTCCTTTACCTTGGGTCCAAACAAAGAGGACCCATCAAAGGGGGCGTCGGCAAAGGAAGACAAAGGCCTCCGCAAAATGACACAGGCGGAGCCAGGCTTGCCTCCGTAGAGCAATGCCTGTACCCGCCGCTCTACTCGCCCCTTCGGCCGCATAAGAAATGAGCCTCATGGACGAGTTTGAAATGGACGACAGCATAGCCAGCTGAGAGCCAACCGTCTGGGCCAGCTGCTCAGGCAGGTTACCCAAGAGGGTATCTGAAAGTTCCTTAATCAGATCCCTCTGAAATCTGGTAAAGTGCGTTAGATAGTTCAGGGACCTCAAAGTAAAGGCCGCTGAACTTAAGGTGCGCTTACCGTACCGATCCATGCTCCTAGACTCCTTATTAGGAGGATGGACGGACGTCGAAGCCTCTGCTACATCTTGCTGGGTAGCAGATGCCACCACCAAGGCATCTACAGCCACACCTTTCGTCAAAAACTCCTTTTCTGGGGGTGCTGACAGGAACTTATTCGGACGAGCAGGCACCGGTTCCACAGAGTCTGGGTGTTCCCACGCCCTTCGACAGATCAAATCTAAGAGCTCGTCGAAGGGCGGAGACACCCAGGAGGCAGAGGGCTGAGCCCCGAAGGCCTTAAGGAACACTGACTCGTCAGCAGAAGGGGGTTTGGATTGCCAGCCACCTCATTGTTTAAGGGCTTCCAGGATGTCTGCAAAGGAGACATCATCTGAGGATGACTTAGGGGACCCCTCTGCATCATCAAGATCAGTGTCTGACGTGAGAGACTCATCGGGGGAGTCAACGTGCTTCCTCTTGCACGATCTTTTCCTGGGGGGTTCCTCCGAAGAAGCTTCAGAGGGACCTCCAGGAGGGGGGGAACCCCCAGTGGGGGCAACCTCAGGCCCCGGGGCTCCGCTGTCTAAGGACAGGGGGACTGCCAAAGACCCAGTCTCAGTATGCAGGGAAGGTGCTGGGGAGACCGTGGAGGTAGCCAAAGAAGATATGGCTAACGCACTCCTCATGGCCCTGAAGGCGGGACCACCAGAATCCTGGGAAGGTCCCACCTCCGTGGCCACAACGTTAGACAATACCCCCGCAGCCGACGCACCGAGAGGAAGGCTTGGGACCAAAAACATCAGTCCCGAAGCGTCTCCCCCGGGGCCGACAGAGGAAGTCCGCGTATCGAACTCCAACTCGAGAGCCGGGGTTGGAGTAAGGGTCGGGCCCGACCCGGAAACCTCCATCGGCTCCACCAGCACCGGCTCCAACGGTGCCGAGGCTGTTGGAGGAGGAACTGAAACTAAGTTTTTTTTTTTTTTTTTTTTTAAGACAAAACACAATGTCAGAACAATACACAAAATGAGTACAACAATCACTGAAAAGGAGGGTCAAGACCCTCTAACTTAAGCAGGTACTTGACCTCCTGGAAAAAACAAAGACGCTAGATAAGAATAGGGGAAGGCCCCTCTAACTTAAACGGGAAACCTTCCCTTAACCAAAAACACAATTTTCCTCAATAAAAGTTTTCAAACACACTCGTACAACAACAATAGCTGTTAAAACAGCTTTTGGGGTACAAATAGCAAAATTCCTGACAGGAAACTTTGAATAAAACAGTACTTAGCCCAGTCAAGTTTGAGACCACGTCCTAGCTTGTAAGCGGCAAACGAGATCTGGGGGATTAGTGGTGGTGCATCCTGGGATAAGAAATAGCTCAGCCAATAAGAGGCTTCGCTCTATAGCATAGCGTGCCGAGTCGGAGCCGAGGGATCGGCTCCGAGCCCATCAGTACTGAATGTAGGCGAGATAGGATCACATAACATCCTTCATTTTGGGAATCATCTGCTTGTGAGCAGATGTGCAAAAAATAAAATCAATTCCTGAGCGAGTAGTATAAGCAAGCACCAAATAATTCTATAACAAGGTAAAAGAATAACTCAGTCCCTTGGGGGCAGCTTGTCTGTCTCTTACATACAGTGTTCCATTAGATCATGCCTTGAGTGAAGTCTAATCGTAGAATCAAATGTCAACAATGTACACTATACTGTAGTTGCTCTGCTTATTAGCTGTTGATCGCTCTCATATATATTTTAGTCTCTTCTCTCTTGTAGCTGACTTAAGGCCTTTAAGCTATGTCTGCAAACAGGTACAGTGAAATAAGGTATTTCTGTAATGCAACAGCTTTACTTAGCTGTTCTTAAATTTCAAGATATTTTATTTCTTTTCTGCTCTGGCTTAATGTTAAGACTGCCTACTCATTGCTATAACATGCATTTTTTATCTTAACAATAGCTGACCGCTCTAATGTATTTATTACACTTGTAGTCCTCTTACTTAGTGCAACCTGTGTTTAAACCTAATGTAAACATTTTGTATGAAGCTTTTCTCACTGGCCTCTGCTGAAAAGGGGTCTTATGCCCCTTTCAGACTATTTTAGCAAACAAATGCTAAGAAATAAATATAAATAACTATACACACACCTATTCCAGCACAAAGCAAGAACTGAAAATGAACAGCTGCCCATCTGCCTTTATACCAAGACATGGAGATACAGTGGATATAAAAAGTGTACAAACCCCTGTTAAAATGCCAGGTTTTTGTGATATAAAAAAATGAGACAATAAATAATTTCAAAACTTTTCCCACCTTTAATGTGACCTATACCCTGTACAATTCAATTGAAAAACAAATCTGTTAGGGGGAAAAATATAAAAAATAAAAAATGTACAATAAGTTGGTTGCACAAGTGTGCACACCCTTAAACTAATAATTTGCTGAAGCACCTTTTGATTTAATTACAGCAGTCAGTCTTCTTGGGTAGGGGTCTATCAGCATGGCACATCTTGACTTAGCAAAATTTGCCCACTCTTCCTTGCAAAAGTGCTCCAAATCTGTCAGATTTTGAGGGCATCTCTTGTGCACAGCCCACAGATTTTCTAAGGCCTCCATCTTGCAATCCTACCCCACAGTCCACACATATGGAGAATACGGGAGATTGTTGTCACATGTAGTACACAACCAGTGCTTGCCAGAAATTCCTGCAGCTCCTTCAGTGTTGCTGTAGGTCTCTTGGCAGTCTCCCTGACCCGTTTTCGTCTTGTCTTTTCATCTCTCTTGGAGGGACGTCTAGTTCTTCGCAACATCACTGTTGTCCCATATTTTCTCCACTTTTTAATGACGGTCTTCACTGTGTTCCAAGGTATCTCCAATGCTGTGGAAATCTTTTTATACCATTTTTCTGACTGATACCTTTCAACAGTGAGATCCGTTTATCGCTTTGTAAGTTCTCTGGCTTTTGCTGTAGCAGGCAACTGAGGTAAATGTCAGGAAAATCCTACTAGGACAGCTGAACTTAATTTGCAGTTAATCAGAGTCTCTAACTGATGGCAGGTGCGTACCCAAGAAGACTGAATGAAGTAATTAAATCAAAAGGTGCTTCAACAAAGTATTACTTTAAGGGTGTTCAGACTTATGCAACCAGCTTATTGTACATTTTATATTTTTCCCCTAACAGATTTGTTTGTTTCTCAAATGAATTGTACAGGTTTATAGGTCACATTAAAGGTGGAAAAAGTTTTGAAATTATTTACTGTGGTCTCATTTTTTACATCACAAAAAACTGGCATTTTAACAGGGGTGTGTACACTTTTTATATCCACTGCATGTAGAGGGCGGCAGATGTAAAATCAGTGAAGCAGAAAAGGGAAAGGACTCAAACTATGGCTGGATGTGTGACTCTGCCTGCAGTAGAGATCGTTATGATTGCAGCAATGACTTGCATGAAACACAGCATAATTTCTGTGAAAGCGCAAAACCTGACCCCTAAACACTTCAGGCCTTGCTGAATGACCTGCATGATAAAAAAAAAAAAAACTTCAGTGAGCCTGACTTCCTTAAGTTATGACAAAGGGTTGAGTTTAAGTAACCATAAAAAAGCTCTTATAAACTTGACTGTGATAATACGGAAAAAGACTATTACATGAAACTGGAAATCAAGGATTCCATTCACACTGAAGGAAAAGTTAAGCATACTGGAGGAAACTTCAGAGATGTAAAGGTATGCCGGGCAAAGCCTACCAAAAAGCTACAAATAAGTGGCTGTCACTACTACTTAAAAAAAAAATTGATTTTATATTTTCTGCCCTCTAGATATCTCCACACCTTGGAATAAATGAACACTAGCAGTTGACCATCTGCAGTGTTTTCCTGCTTTGTGATGGAATTCAGTCAGATGTTCATATAGTTATTTATATTTATTAATTATTTGTTTACTGGAAAAATCTGACTAGGCATAAGACCCCCTTTTAGCAGAGGCCATGGGAGAAATGTTACATGAAGGAAAATCCAGCACAAAAGGGCTTTGGCTAACTAAGTTTGGAAATGACTGCAAGACAGCAGCAGTGGCTGAATTCACAAAAGTCTCCGTCGTCCTACACAAAGGCTTGTCCCAAAACTTACCAGACTCCTGGACTAAAGCTAAATGCCAAAAAATGCATTGTCCTCTATTTTGGTAAGTTAACTTCCCTGGGGAACTACCACATTGACAACATTTCCCCAAGAGTTGACCCCTTAGTTTGGGATTTGAGAACTTAAGTGGATAGTGACTTAACCTTTAATCAGCACGTGCTGTGCAGATCATAAACACTGTGATTGATTCATAGGAGATTACTAGGCTAACGGCTCAAGAACCTTTACAAGCTTAGCCAATATAACCTTAACTTACCTGGCATATGTCCCTTAGGGGAAGGAAGAAGGCATGTGCCTATGTTTTTGGTACTATCACAAATTTCAAAGATTTTACAGAGTCCTCCTAAGCATAAGAGGCACAGGCATCACCCTGGTTGTGAATTTATAGTTTCCCATCCATTGATCCAGACTGGCCATGAAGAGGGCCAGGGCAGAACTCTGCTTTACATGAATAGGAAGCCTATTCCAAAAAAGTGGCAATCTCTAGGAAACACACCTCTCTCTCTTCAGCATGTTCTGTTCAATGTACTCAGTTCAGGTCCCTGAAACAGGTGACCCTCATGCTGCTTGTTTTGTGGATATGCAGCAGCTCCATCAGGGCTGGATTGGTGAACACTTTGTAAATCAAATAAAGGTCACTCCTTAATAGTCAATAGGGGACAGAATAAAGGGAAAGAGCTTTCAGTCTATCTGCATAGGACATGTTGTTTACACCCTGTAATTTATTTGTGGGGAACCTTTGAGGTCACTCCCGCTATTGTAGATGTCTGCTCAATTACATTCAATAAGGCACGTCATACTCAAATACTGGTCTAATGACAGCTGTGTACAGTGTGACTATAATCTCCCTGGATCTGGATGCCATAACTTTACTTATAAGTTGTGCCACATAAAATTACCTCCTTGTCATTGTGGATATACGACAGTCAAAGTTTAGAGTACTATCTATCTGGGTACCCAGACCCCTTACCTCTGAGTCTACCCCTAGGGGTGTGTTAATGTAGTTAGCTGGAGTATCTGATTTCACAAAGGGTACAATAATGCATTTCATTGCCTTCAGTTTTAGGGCATGGTTCTGACACCAATCACTTTCTTGGGGGATTCAATGACTGCCCCCAGCTTGCACTCGCTGGCAAACTTTGTCAGCCAGAAGCCTTCTACATTCACCTTGGCATCCGAGAAATAAATTCCGAATAACAGTGTTCCCAATAGTGAGCCCTGTGGCACACCACTAGTAACTGGCCTCTCCCAGGAACTTGATTCACCCACTCTGACCATGTGTCTCGTCACTGAGCCAACTGGCTATCTGTCTAGTGATGTAGGAATTTATGCCCAGTTCTGAGAGTTTAGTTAATACCAGAGTGGGGAATTGTGTCAAATGCCTTGGCCTGGTCGAGGTGGGTGGTACTGGCTGTTTGGGTGGTTTTACCCTCATCCATGGCCTTAGTGATTTTCTTGAAGTTCACCAGATTTAGCATGCATGACCTGCTCTTTACAAAGTCAAACTGAGTCGGGGTCCAGTGTTTAGCAGCTTCGTATGACTTTATTTACAAGGTTCATGACTACTCTTTCCACGGCCTTACAAATGAGACTAGTAAGTTGATGGTCTACACTTATGTAGGCAGACGACTGCAGCTATTCTCCACTCTGTTAGAACAAAGCTGGTCCAGATGCTATGGTTAAATAAGGAACCTTCTCGGCCTGATAGGTACCTATTTAAATTATTTTAGATGCAACCTGGTACATTGGCTGCCCCACTGATGCCACATTTTTAGCTTTGGAAAGTGCTGTGACTACCTGTTCTTTAGTGATAAATGGTAGAGAAGTGGTGGCCGGTATTTCTTTGAGGAGAACTGGGGGTGATGGGGAGTGAAGGTTGAGATAAACTTGTCACCCAGCAGATTTATAAGGTCTGCCAGCTGGGTGTAGGAGATGCTGTTGATAACTAACTCCACACATTGGTAGGCACTGCCCTTAAGACTGCAGACAAGGCTAAAGAAATGGCTCATGGCTATTGTTAGCTTTGGAGACTAATTTTACCTCAAAGTCAGCTTTCAGACACTATATTAACTCCCTTATCCCCTTATTTACACTAATGAGAGACTTGCTTATCTGTTGTGCACATTCCCCTCTTACAGTTTGTTGTACAATCTATTAAGATCAGGAATCCACCACAGTGACTTGTTTTTGCGATTTAACCTGGGCTTACTTTGGTTCAGTACTGACGTTTCTATGCAATTGTTTATGTGGTCATACATGACTCTAGTATACTGCTCTGCATAGGTTACTGTGTTTTCTGGATTTGGGGGAGTTTGGAGCCTAGCTATGATGTTATTTAACAAGGGGTAATTTGCATTAGAAAAGTTTTTGAAGTTCATGGCGTTTGGTGAGGGGGTCTAGTTTTACCTTAATTTCCAATGAGACTGCTTTGTGATCTGATCTTACCAGTGAAGACATCACACATTTGGGGGGGGGGGTGCACTCTCCGAGTCACAGATCTGGGATATTTGTTCCACTGGTGGGAGTGCAGACCAGCTGCTCCAGTGTATTTGAGTTTACAAATTCGAGGACTCTGTGCCTGTATGGCAGTGGTCATTTATACCTCCCAGTTAATGAAAGAGGTAATTAAAATCACCCATGAGTGTGGCATAAGGCTGAATGGTGAGAGATTCAAGTAGCTTTAGGTACGATGTGCTCATATATTATTTCATGGAGTGGGACCTGTAGCAAGAATATGGTAATGGGTTTTCTCCCAAAGATAGTTGAACATGGATTAGTTCTAGCATGTCATACTGTTTTAACAATCTTAAGGTGAAGTTATCCTTTATGTAGATGGATATACCTCTGCCTTTCAATCTTTCACATTCAGTGGGTGAACTGAACGTATGACAGAAATTACAGCCATCTACATTCGGAGTGCTTTCTGTGGCTTTAAATCATACTTCTGTAACTGCACAGATGTCAGCATTCTCCAGAGTGAAGGGAGCTTTCAGGGAGTCTAGTTCCCTGTTAAGACTCCAAACACTGAGCAAAAACACCCTTAGCCTGTCTTGAGGTATCATTTGTTATGCTAAAAGGTTTGTCTGTTTGGCAGCACCCAAAAAATTCAGAATAGGGGGTAGATACTGTTTTAGCCAATGTCCGAAAGTCTAGTGGTGACAGGTGGAGACCATCTCTGGCAAAACTGAGTGGTCTGTCAACATGTCCTCCCAGGCTGACAAATATTAGACCTCTTTGGAATGACACCAGTAGCTAAGTCAATTGTTAAAGTCAATCATTTTCTGTCTGTATTGTGGCATCATTCTTGGAAACAGTAGAATGCTGCTCAGCGTTAGGCTCCTACCTGCCTGTGAAGCATATTCTGGGACCTCAATCATGTCTCTCTTCACATAGTCCATGGAAGTACATCTCAGATCATTCACTCCCACATGGACTATGATGCAGTCGCACTGGAATAAGAGGTGAGTCAGGTCACTCAGGTCGAGTGCTTATGTGATCTGCTGGATCCTGGCTCCTGCAGGAAACTAACTGTAACTCTCTCTTTATCCAGGCTTGTAAGTGTGACATCTGTGTCTCACACAATGGAGTCACCTTGACCAAAATGCTGGATTGTAAAATGTTTCACCTTATGGGCTTGATTGAGACTCACTGAGATGTGGCTTTTTGTGTTGTGCTGATACATGTATTGTTTGTGTGAATGTGGGGTTTCTGGGAACTGCACCTATGAGGTCTTTGAGGCTCAGGTAGGTTACATGTGAGCACTTCCGCATATGCAGATCTAAGTTGGTGGTCCTTAGTGGGTGCAGTGAGTGGTATGTGTGAGTCTCTAACACCCTGTTTGTTGCACTTTGTGTATGTATGTCAGTGTCTGGCCTCCAGTGACAACGTGTAAGTACATTTCTCACATACTATATTTGTCTGTTTAAAAATTAAGTGGTTGTCAGTGTACATTAGGGAATTGCTACATTGCCTCAGGATGCCCATATCCATCAGGCTGGAAACAGAAATGGTAGGAAAGTGTCCATCCATGGTTGCCAGTCTTTTTTTTAAACACCTTTAGGATCATAGGTTCATAGGTTCATACTAGGCTATCTGCCCTAGGGCATTTATAAGCCTAGCCAGAGTTGTGTGGCTTTCACCACCCCTTAGGTTGAAGAATACTATACCCATTAGTTTGCCGTGCCTCTGTCCAGCAGTGATACAGAGATGATCCCCGGGGTAAACCTACGATCTCCCATCCAATGGTCAAGATTCCTCTTGAACAGAGCCAGCGAGGTGCTCTGTCTCACATGGACCGGGATTCTGTTCCACAGCATAGGGAGTCTCTGGGTGATGAATCTGTCCCTCCAGCATGTCCTATTTATATCCGTGTTGAGGTTTAAGTCTCTTGCTCTTGTGGCTCTGGTGGATTTGGATTTTTTGAGGTGGAGCATGTCCATTAATTCCGGGTTGGACATGGCCTTGTATGTCAGGCACAGGTCACCTCTGAGCAGATGGTATGCGACTGAATAGAGCTGGAGTTTCTTCAGTCGGGCAGCATATGGCATATTTTTGAGCCCCTTTATCCTTTTGGTGAGGAACTTTTGGGGTCTTTCCAATTGCTGCAGGTGTCGGGTAAGATACATTCCGAATGGGGCATTGTACTCAATCATTGGTCTGATAAGTGAACAGGGGAACAATGACCTCCCTTGATCTGGATGTGAATCCCTTCATAATCAGGTGGGCAACGTAGAAGGTCCTCCTAACCACTTTGGCAATGTGAGTGTCAAAAGAAAGGTTACTGTCAACTTGGGTCCCCAGGTCCCTGATAACCTCTTCTGTGCTTAATGGATTGCCACCTATGTGGTAACTTGGGGTTACCTTGTTTTTACCAAAGGGTATGACTATACATTTTTTGGCGTTTAGCTTAAGGCCATGGCTCTGGCACCAGTTATCCGTTTCTATGAGACCTCTCTGAAGGATATCTGTGTCTGATGGATTTTCAACTATGGCGCCCAGTTTGCAGTCATCTGCAAACTTGGTCAGCCACAATCCTCCTATGTTTGCCTGCACTTCTGAAAAGTAGATGCCGAACAAGAGGGGGCCCAGGACTGAGCCCTGTGGGACACCGCTTGTGACCAGCTTGGAGTCTGACATGGCACCAGCAACTCTAACCCTGTGGGTTCTGTCCTTGAGCCAGTTTGCAACCCATCTTGTGACATATGGGTTTACATTTAAGCTGGTGAGCTTTTCTATGATACCCGAGTGGGGTATTGTGTCGAAAGCTTTTGCAAGGTCAAGGTAGGCTGTGTGAACTGCCTTACCCTCATCAATGGCCTTGGTGACTGTTTCAAAAAAGTCGACTAAGTTCAAGAGGCATGATCTGCCTTTGACAAAGCCGAATTGGGTAGGATCCAATGTCTGTAGGTCTCCTATGTCTTTATTTATGAGTTCCATTATGATCCTCTCCATAGCTTTGCAGACCAGGCTTGTTAAGCTTATGGGGCGGTAATTACCAGGGTCCGTAGAAGCACCGCCTTTGTGGAGTGGGACCACAGTTGCCGTACGCCACTCTTTGGGTATGTATCCTGTGGTAAGGCTAAGATTAAACAGTAGCCTTATGTGTGGGTTTAGTTCCTCATTGAGTTAGTGTAGCACACAGCCGGGGACACCATCCGGTCCCATTGATGCTGTGTTTTTAGCTTTAGAGAGAGCAGCTCTCACCTGGGCATTTGAGATGATTGGGAGGCTACACTCTGCTGGGATAGATATTTCTCCTTTTGGGGGGGGGGGGAGAAATTTTCACTGAACCTGTCTGCCAGTATGTTTGCAATGTCTGTGGGTTCAGTGATTTTTGTATCATTTTGGACTAATTCTGAGCATATCTGGGAGTTTCCACCCAGATTTCTAACATAGCTAAAGAAGGCCTTATGATTGTCTTTTGAGTCCTTGGCGATTTTTCTCTCAAAGTTGGCCTTGGATGATTTTATGAGTGATCGTAGTTTACTAGTATTGATCAGAGATGTCTTCCCTTTTAGGGATTTTGCTCTATCTTGTAGTAGCTTTCTCCTCTTGTTGTAAAGTTTGTTTATGGCTGGGGTCCACCAGATCGGGCTTGCCTTTGGTGGAAAGGGTCTTGATTTTATTTGGGATTGCTTGATCCATGCAATCCTGGAGGTGCTCGTAGAAAGCATTTGTAAGGGATTCAGCAGTGTGGGTTGTGGTTTCCAATGGCTCAGGGGCCTTGAAGGATACCACACCAGTCTTAAGAAGTGTGAAGTTGGCTTTTGAGAAATTCTTCACTGTGGTCTTTTGTTGGGGTGGGGGCGGGATGTGGATCTCCAGTGAGATTAGTTTTTGGTCTGATCTCACCAATGAGGGATATACTTCGCGGTGGAGCATTTTGTCCCCATGTTTGTGATGATCAGGTCTAGTATATTTTCACCTCTTGTGGGAATGGTGACAAGTTGTTCCATAGCATTTGAGTTTATGAACTCCAGGAACCTTTGGGCTAGGGTATTGGGGCTTGAGTAATGTTCCCAGTCTATGTTTGGGTAGTTGAAGTCACCCAATATGATGGTGTTTGGAGAGACATTTATACTCTCCAGTGTCTTCAGGAAGGCTGTGTGGGGTTCCTGAGTTTGAGAGGGTGGCCTGTAACATGCTACAAACTGTAGAGCAGTTTTGCCTATGGTTAATTGCACCTGAATGGTCTCTGATGCTTCGTGAGTTGCCACCAGCCTGGAGGTGTGGAATATGGATACACCCTCTCCTTTTGTGGTACGGTCCGGGTTTTGGGCCCGGAACGCATGATATGAGGTAAAACCTGATAGTGCCGGGGTGCTCTCAGGAGCCTTGAACCAGGTTTCAGTCACAGCACAGACATCGATGTTCTCCATACTCTTGAGATTTAGACTTCTGGCATTGAGCAGCATTACCCTTAGTTTTTTTCCATTATTGTTTTCTAAGGCGGTGGGTTTAGAATTTGAGCCTCATCTAAAAAAGGCACTATGGGGGTGGCAAGAGCCTTTGCCAATATCCGGAAACCCAGGGGTGACGGGTGCAAGCTGTCCCTTTATTAAATTATCACTTGTGACATAGGCAAATGTACATTTATATAAAAGTAATCAAACTGTATAGTCTTAATATACTTAAAAGGGAAACAAGTGGTGGGTGTTTATAAACAGAATAAGTTTGGGGTGCCTATTTGCTCTAATTTCAGCTGACCTAGCCAGCAGCCAAACTAACTGCTCAATATGCAGTGATAGTCCTGGGTGCCAAGATGAGATCGTGCTAACTAAAACATTCCCAGCTGAGTGTGCAAGTGCTGCTCACTGCACAAACTAAGTTTTGATGTAGTTTTATAGGGAAATTTCAACTTCTGCCGTTTGGGTATATTCAAGACACCATAAACCACTGTTGCAAGAACAGCAGCTTTGCCCAAACACGAGACATAAATGCACTTACAAAAAAAAACAAGAGTAACACTAGCCAAGGCCACAAGTCAATCAGATAAGCACACAATGAGCTTTGTACCAGTAATTCACAGCTCAAATGAGTTAAAAATCAGCCGTCTCCTGCCACAAGAGTGCAGACAAACTCTCAATGTAAAATGACTGGTTTGGAGCTCAAGTGTTCTAGATATAGGGATGTCACTGTCCCCCTTCATTCAGCCCTCATTAGTCCAAACACTGAGTATAATGCACCTTTTGTCATGTACCTGTCTGGGCACATGCAACTGGAATGCCTGCAGAGATACTTTACAAAAAGGATACAAGGCTTAAACAATAGACTCTACATGGACAGCCTCAAACCCTATTGCTATATTCAGTCTCTTTACAGACTGTTAAGAAGTGACCTGTGTATAGCACACAAGGTATCCTCAAGACCCATTACTGATAGCCTTACCTAGCATCCACAAGTCAAAAGGCATCAGAAATACTTTATCCATGGACCCAATCATTTTCTGCAACATTAGTAAAACACTTTGGAGGGCAGGTATATCTCAAAGAGGATACAACTGCTCTGGAACAGACTCCCCATCCACATAATACAAAGTTCACCCTTGACAACATTTAAGAGTAATTTGGTTCAATGAATGGGAAATAGGAAATTTACTCCAGTTCTCTTCCTTGTACTACTAATAGACAGAGGCAGCTCATAAATGCTTCATCCCACACATGGGTCCACCACGAAATATCTATGTTTTGATCTAGTAATTATCACTAGAGTAATCTATAAACATAGACGTTGGAAAGGTTAGGTGAATCTAAACTTCAATGAAATGCGGTAAACTTTAAATACCAAATGGGATAACTGACTAGGCTTAAAAAGGCCTGCAAGTGCAGTTAGCCTAGTACTAATCTATAAACTTTTGTTTGCAAGACAGAAATTATATGAAGTCACTGCTGCTCCTTTGGGGGGGGGGGGTACAGGGACCTGAGGGTCTCCATGCTATCCTCACTGGTTTCCATGCCACTTTTTTTTTTTTTTTTAGACTGGCCTTGTGTACTTTTTCTTTGCCAGCAGAAGTGCAGCTCAGCCTTAGATTGGCTGTTCCTGTCACACACATGCATGGGGAAGTGAAAAAGCTGTTTCACTGACTGTGCAGTCTTCGCCTTTCCTTATTTATTTTAAAACCCCACCAACAAAGTTCTTAAACAGCAGCCCTTCATCCAAGAGATCATTAAGAGCGGCATTTTGACATCCTCTCGGCAAGATATGTAGCCTCAGGCAGGTAGGCATGTCTCCTAATTACCAACCCTGTAAACTACATCCACAGCCATAGTTGTGAATGTGAGTATGGGGGGAGGAGAGGATTTAGTAAATATGACTGAAAATGCAGAATTACAGTGGATTGTAAGGTTAGGAGCGCACAGGAAAATGGGTCTGAATGACATGTACCCCTAAAACCAGTATTAAAAGCAATGAAAAGTAGATAAATGTACTATTCTGCATCTTGGTATTTTTAATGTTATTTCTTTATGTGCAGTCTTTAGACACTGTTCCTTTAAAAGCAGATGCCAAGTGGATCAATTAGGATTTTGCATTGTTGTGTTAACTGATACTGAAATCTAGTATAAAAGAAGTCCATTTGCTTTACTTTGTTGTCTGATGAAGCAGTGGTGAACACTGCAAAAGTGCTAAATGTGACGCCCGTTCCCTGGCCCAGCAATCAAGGAGCCTCAATTCTCACCACTATACCAGTGAGGGGCATCTCATATACGAGGAAAGGGTAACAAATACACACAGTAAAGTGCAATTTCCCTTAAGAGCACACAAAGATCACAGTCAGTCTGGGGCTGGTTGCTCCCTTGCTCTCCAGGTCCCCAAATAAGACTCCCCACTGGCACATCTATAGTGGGCAAGCTAAAACCTCCAGCACCCTCTCTGTCCAACCAGTGCTTTGTGTCCCTGCCCAAGTAGCTGACAAACACACACTCACATTGAGAAAAGTTTATACAACCACGCAGACACTCCTGGGAAAGGCTGGTGCAAGTTTTCCAGCTGTGCCCCTTTTACCCAGACTATATGGTAGAAATCAGTGCCACCACCCAGCTAATATTTATCAGCTACCCAAAGGCCCTTAAAAGGGTGTCCAATTATTACTGTGCAATATCAGTATCCAATTGGTAGTATAACTAAACAGTCAATGCTCATTAGAGTGACTTGGTACAGGATCACTATATACATGCAATGTACTCTTACAGCTTAACTTATCTCTACACAAAACAGCCACAGTTGAAAGGTTTTAAAATATTTAATAATAAATAATAAAAACACAAGACAATACTTCTTACTATACAGTGCTAGTCAAGAGTTCAGAGATCACAGAGAAGTACTTAAAATAATTGAGTAGTACAGTTCTGCCATCACAGAAAAATACAGTCTAATCTTTCAAGTTTCTAGCTATTTCTAAGAGAAAACACAAGTCTAAGATAAACTTACATATAGAACACAGGTAAAGTGCTGATGAGTTGGATGGTCAAGACAAAAATGCTTAATGCTCTCCTGATTCTCTCTGTTTGTAAAATTACATTCCTGGTTCATATTACATCATTCTTCACACTTCCCTGGATTCCCAGGCTAACAGAAACTACATTTACATTCTTCACCTCTGGGCAGAAACCAGAGCAATAAAGGACATTTATGCATGCAAATTCTGGCCATTAACTCTAGTCTTACAACAATAGCAAGAATTCCTTCATCTACACTGGCCGGAGCTGTGTTTACATCAAAGGCTCACAACATGCTTTCCTTGGTCAGTAGAGTGCACTGTTATTACATTGTTTTCAGTTCCACATGTGACACTATTTTTACCATTTAAGACAACAAACCTGTGGTTTACATTAATATTTACAGATGACAGAATTATCTCCAAAGTTCTATCTGGCTAGGCTGGCATCCTTCACACTAACTTTAAATAAAACTTGTGGATTTTACAACTGTTGAGCCTTGCCTTTCTGCCTGTTACCAGCTGTGGTTCTGCTTTAAATCCACAGCCATATGCAAACACCTGATGATGTGTTTAGCTGTCTGACTGCTTTGGATGAGATCCAACAATTTTATCCTCAAATTCCAACTAGACACTCTTCAGTCTTCTCCTTCATCTTGCCTAACAGCGCAATCTGAAACTGGTACGTATGTATCTGGAAACTTATTTAAGCATTTGTTAACTAGGGTAGAGCACTGCTTTCAATGGACCATTTTCAGGCTCAGCCCATAGGAAAAAAGATACAAATTACATCAAGTAATTGAAAGAAAATTATAAATCAGGCAGGTACAGATACAAATACACATCAAGTAAGTTCTGAAAGCCAGAATGGTAGCTATGTACTCTTGTTCTAAATCGGTCCAGCATCCTGCTTTACTTATCACTAAGAAGAGCACTGAGAGCAAGTTTCAGTTCTGACTCCCTCTCTGGATGTACCATAAGATGTGTAAAAGCAACTTGTGGGATTGTCTGGATCCTGTACAACCTGGCATGCTTCCTAGTGGCAGGGGGAGTTGACAGATCCCTCGAAGGTGGCTAAAATGCATCCAAAACTGAAAGAAAGAATAGTTGTATAACATCTTACCATAACCATAGATGTCCTTCTCTTCCATATTGCAGTATTCTTAGTGTGGGATTCCCTGCCTCAGGCTACCCAAACTTTGGCTCCTATAAAAAAGCTCAAGCCTGGGTGCTGTAGGTGTGTGGGACATCACATGTAGGGCCATAAACTAGGGATCTTAATTGTGATGTCTGCATGCACAGACCTCAGAACTTAAGCCCAGTCAGGCAGTCGAAAAGAGGCAGCCAAAAAGATGCCCACAAGAGGTGCAAGGTTCCACATGCTGGCTAGTCTGACCATAGTCTATTGGGTGCCCCAGGGTGCCCTTTAAACAGGTCAATATGAAAAAAGGGGGATAGGTGGGAGGGAAGAAAAACTGCAACATGGAAGAGGACATCTATGGTTATGGTATGATTTTATACAACTATTCTATGTCCTTCTATTCCTATGTTGCAGTATTCTTAGTGTGGGAGAGTGCCACAGCTTAGTTAGAAGGAAGGGTGGAGGTAGAGGTAAGCAGATTCCAGAAAACCCTGCAGGAATGCCCTAGCAAACCCTGCCCTGGTTCTGGAAAAGTGGTCAGATTTAGTGTTTGGAGAAAGTGTATATGGTGGACCATGTTGCTGCTTCCAGAATGGAGGCTGTGTCCAGGCCTTTGAGGAAGGCTTTGGAGAATGCCACGGCCCTGGTAGAATGAGCTCTTAACTCCCTGGGGGTAGGTCCTTGCCATGGCGGGAGTAGCAGAAGCAAATAGTCTTTCTGATCCAGCAGGAAATGGTTTGTTTGAAGACTGCCTTGCCCGGGGCTCTGGGGTGGGAGGATACAAAGAGTTGGTTAGATTTTCTGATGGACTTAGTTTTGTCTAAATAAAATCTTAGTTGCCTATGAACGTGCAGGGAATGGAGTTATCCTCTCACTCTCATTAGTGGGAGTGGGGAATAAGGTGAGCAGGTGAATGGACTGGTTTAAGGACAGTCCATTGACCACCTTTGGCATGAAAGAAGGGTTAGTGCGCAGGGTCACCCTGTCTATATGGAAGACAGTGTACGGTGAGCAGGCCATGAGAGCTTGCAACTCTGACACCCTTCTAGCAGAGGTAAGGGCCACCAGCAGAAAGTACAGTTTTGTACCTACCATAAATGTAGATGTCCGAACTGGATAGCATCTGCAGTCATAACAACTGGGTTGTCCTGTCGTCAGGCAGCCCTTCAGTCGGCCGGATTCCAAAGTCCGGGTCCGGCTTCGGCTGATGTCGCACTTCACCCGACGTCATCTCTGTTGGTCTTCGGGTATAAAGGCATCAGCCGACGCCATTTTCCTCAGTGTTTCTTGCCCCAGATGCCAGAAGCCCTCTTGAAGGCTAAAATTTGGATAGATGCCAATGTTTCCAAAAAGATAGAGGTAAACACAAAAATAAGCATGTATGTACATATATACAAACAAATACACCATAAAAGACCCCCCCCCCACCAGCTAGCTATTAGGAGAGTAAACACCCTAGGAGTACCACAGAGGGGAAGGAGGGAGGGTAATCCTGACTGCAGATGCTATCCAGTTCGGACATCTACATTTATGGTAGGTACAAAACTGTACTATGTCCTTCATGGATGCATCTGCAGTCATAACAACTGGGTAGAATACCATAGCCAACTAGGGGAGGAGGATAAAACTAGATTATGGTGTGTTTAGGATCCCTTGCAGTACAGCAGTGGCAAACCCTGCTCGGGATCTGGAGTATAGAGGCAAATTATAATGCTTGGCAAATGTATGCACGGAGGTCCAAGTAGCCGCCTCAATAATGTCTTTGGTTGCCACTCCTCGTAAGAAGGCTGTGGTAGTGGCTGTTGCCCTTGTAGAATGAGGCCTTATGTTCTGTGGAATTGGTTTTCCATGGAAGGAGTAACAGAATCGTATGCAATTTCCTATCCATTTGGAGATTGTCTGTTTGGAAATAGCTTTTCCTTCCCTTCCTGTTGCATAGGCTACAAAAAGCTGGTCAGTCTTTCTGCTATTTTTGTTCTGTCCAAGTAGTAGCGTAGCTGTCTATGTACATCCAAGGTATGTAGTATTCTTTGCCCTCTGTTTTGTGGGTTGGGAAAGAAGGTAGGTAGGTGGATTGCCTGGTTTAAAGACACTCTGGATACCACCTTAGGCATAAATGTAGGATTAGTCCTCATGGACACTCTATCTTGGTGGAAGATTAGGAAGGGTTGCACTGCCATTAAGGCCTGTAGTTCTGAAACCCTCCTTGCTGAAGTAATTGCCAGTAGGAAAGCAGTTTTCCATGACAGGTGTTGTAGGTCTGCTGTTGCTGCTGGTTCAAAGGGTGATAGTGTCAACTTTTCTAGCACAAAGTTTAAGTCCCAAGCTGGTAATGGTGGTTTCCTTGGAGGTTTTGCATTCTTGATTCCTCTGAGGAACTGCCTGAGCAAAGGGTGCGAAAAAACAGGTGGATCAAAGCTGTATTCTGCTGAAATAGCTGATGCATGTATCTTGATGGAGGAGTAGGAGAGGCCTGAATGAAGAAGTTCGGCCAGATACTCCAGAATGTTAGGCATATCTATGTTTGACACATCTTTTCCTCTTTCAGTACTCCAAATGACAAACATTTTCCATTTTCCAGCATAGTTCCTTCTTGTTGAAGGTCTGCGTGCTTCAAGAATAATGTCTTTAACTCTTTGGGAAATTTCTGGATTAGCTGCTGCTATGTGATGTTCCATGCAGCCAGTTGCAACGTTTTTAGGTTTGGATGTATGATGCTGTAGTTGTTCTGAGTTAACATCAAAGGCATCAGGGGTATTGGCCACATATTGTTCCGAGACATGCTCCTCAGCAGTGGGTACCAGTGTTGTCTTGGCCAGTTTGGAGCTATCAGGATTATCCTTGGACGTTCTTCCTTGATTTTTAGTAGTACTTTGTGTATCAAGGGAAGAGGTGGGAATGCATATGCTGTTAGGCCTTTCCAGCTGAAGGAGAGCGAATCCACCTTCCATGCTAGTGGGTGGAATGTCCTTGTGCAGAATTTTTTGAGCTGGTGATTGAGAGGTGATGCGAATAGATCTATCTGAGGCATTCCCCATTTCTTTGAGATGGTCTTGAAGATGTCCGGGTGCAGCTTCCATTCGTGGGCATCTGATGTGGTTCTGCTTAGTATGTCTGCTAGAGTATTTTCTTCCCGGTACAAATATTGCCTGTAACTGGATGTTGTAGCTGAGTGCCAGGGTCCACAGCTCCAAAGTCATTCTGCATAGGGGGTATGAATGAGTGCCTCCCTGTTTGTTGATGTACCACATGACTGTGGTGTTGTCTGTCCTTATCATCAACTGGCCCTCTTGGAGAAATGGTCTGAACTTTTGGATTGCCAGTTTTACTGCCAGCATTTCTTTTAGGTTGATGTGCAGGTGAAGTTGATCCTGTGTCCACAATCCTTGCACGCATTTGTCCAGCATGTGGGCCCCCCATCCTAGGTCTGAAGCGTCTGTTGTGATGGTCTGGCTTGCTTGACATCTGCGAAAGGGTAGCCCTGGATTTGACTGGCATGCCTGAGCCCACCATAGGAACTCCTGTTTTAAGCATGGAATTAGTGGGATTTCTGTTTCTAGGCTGTGCCTGTGTTGGGACCATAAATTCTTTAGGTACCACTGTAGTTTTCTCATATGTAGTCTGGCAAGTGGGACCAAGATTATGCATGATGCCATGAAGCCCAAGGCCTGTAGTACTTTTCTTGCTGTTAACTTGTTCAGTTTTGTTAGAGCCAAGAAGTAAAGAGGGAGTTCTTTTTGTTTTTCTGTAGTTAGGAATGCCATTTGTTTTACTGTGTTCAATTCCGCGCCCAAGAATGTCCTTGTTTGGGATGGTATCAGCCTTGACTTTTGTAAATTGACTGTGTATCCCAGTGCTTGTAGCAAGTAAATGACCCTTTGTAAATCTGTTGTCAGCTTGCTTTTGTTGTCCCCTTGTAGCAGGCAGTCGTCCAGGTATGGGTAAATTTGAATTCCCTGTAGTCTGCAATGGGCGATTACTGATGCCAGGCATTTTGTGAATACTCTGGGCGCAGTAGATAAGCCAAAGGGCAATGCTGAGAATTGATAGTGCTCTGATCCTGCAAGAAATCTGAGGTATCTTCTGCAGATTGGTCGAATGGGGACGTGCAGGTATGCCTCCTTGAGATCTAGAGTTACTAGCCAACACTCCTTGCCCAGCATGGGAAGAAGTTGCTGAAGGGTCAGCATTTTGAATTTTGGGACAATGATGTATGTATTTAAGGTGGACAGGTCGAGAATTGGTCTCCAACTTTTTTCCTTTCTTGGCACTAGGAATAGTCTGGAGTAGAACCCCTTTCCTTGCTCTGCTGTTGGCACTCTTTCCACAGCTCTCATGTTTGCTAACTGCATTATCTGTTGTAGAGCCTCTGTTTTTTGATTTGGAGGTAGATTTGGCATTCCTCTTTTGACTGGTAAAGTGTGGAAGTGGAACCGGTAACCTTGATCTATGGTTTTTAAAATCCACTTGTCTTTTGTTATATAGTGCCAGTTCTTTGAAAATAAGGTTAACTTTCCGCCTAGAGGTGCTGCTATTTGTTCCCTGGTAGGCGGATGTAGGGTTAAGTCACTGTGGCTGTGTTGATATAGTGGCAGTAGTTGTGTCTGTGCCTCTGTTGTTGCCTTGCCACTGTCGTCCTCTGTAGGCACCTCCTCTGGATTGGTTTCTGCCTCTGGAACGTCTATTCCTGCCCCTTTGAGATCTTGTGGAGTCAGGAAAGGACCAATTTTTGGCAGGCCAGCTCCTGCTAAACCTTGGGGGTTGAACCTGCAAGAAATCTTTAACCGTTTGAACAGATTTTGCCTTTTCTTCCATTTTCTTCATAACCTGCTGGGCAGGTGTACCAAACAAACTTGTCTTATCCATAGGAGCATCTAGCAACTTAGCTTTAACATGATCGGGTAAAGCTTGCTCCTTTAGCCATGCATGCCTTCTTATCACTGTGCCACTCATGGCTGATCTAAATGAAGCCTCCAGTGCATCATAGCCACATTTTAAGGAATGGTTACTAACCTGTTGTATGTTATTTACCATTTCTAATACATATTTCTTATCAAGAGATTCATCAGTGGTTAGCTTTATGGTTAACTGATCAAGCATAAACTCTTGGTATTGTATCATGTGAAACTGACAGTTTAAAGCTCTAGCTGAGAGAGTAGCTGAAGTGTAAACCTTTTGCCCCATCTGTCTAATGACCTTGCTTCCCTTTCAGAAGGAATAGGGTTTTAGCTATGGTCGCGGCTACTGCCTTGGGGCCCTGAGATAGAGTATCGGGGTCTGCAAGTGGGGCCTTGTAAAGGTGGTGATGAGTGTCTGGCACCCTGTAAAACCTGTCTGGTTTGGCAGGGGCTGGAGGTAAAGAATCTGGTGCGGAGCAGACATCATTGAAAGCATCATCCACCACAGAGAGAACAGGAGGTACAGCTAAGGGCCTGTGCTGTGGAAGGTGCAGAAAGGTCCTAAGTCTTTTTCTGGAGTCTGAAAAATCCTGTTGCTGCCATTGGAACTGCTCGCATGGCATGCAAGGTTTCCCCAAAGGAGAATTCTTCTGGTGGGGAAGCAGCTGGAATGGATTCTTCAGCATCAGAGTCTTCAAAATTGGAGAAAGGAGCCTCTGGCTGGTCAGTTATGTCTGATTCATCGGCAGAATCATCAGAGGACACTGGCTCAGGGGGCTCTGCCCTAGGTCTCTTCTCTGGGGCTGAGAGGCCCTGTCTGGGTGAGATTGAGATCCTCTAATTAATGAAATTAAATCTTCTGCCAGAGTAAGCATTTGAGAACTAGAAGAGGGCCTGGTTGTAGGGGTTTAACAGGCACTGTTTTAGTAGTCTTGGCTGCTTTAGCCCTGGCGAAGGCCTTAATGGACATGGCTGCTGGAGGCCTAGCAGCACCACGTGCTGGGGTAGAGACATCCAAGGGAATGGTGTCTGATAAGTCAGTGGCAACCACCGTAGGGTAAAATTTCTGAGGCCGATTCAAGAGTGGTAGCAGGGGCCTCAGTTGTAGAGATAGATTCAGCTGTACTTTGATCAGTTTTCTCTGGTTTGGCCGAAACCGAGACACTTGCGATTTGCTTAGCCATGGTTTCGGCGAAACCGCGGACCGCGGTGTCGGTCTTTATCTTGGCGTGTCTTGGCAGATTGGGTAGTCGGCGGGTCCGGCGGCATAATGTACGCAAAATCAGAACCGAAAAACTGTTCTGCAAACTCAGACCGACGCCTAAGCGTTCGTCGGTTGAAAGAAGCACAGGCCGAACAGGCTGCTACGTCGTGGGCTGGGCCTAAACAAGGCAGACAATAAGAGTGGAAATCTTTATGAGGTATTTGTTTCCCACAGGTTAAACAATTATTAACTTTTTCTGACATCGGCTGAGGCAAGAAAGAGTCCCCAACGGGGTACTTAGCTTTAGAAGTCTTCGAAGTAGTATTCGGTAGAAGTAATTTCTGGATCCGACCGACCGGCACTTGCGAACAGCTTCTGCTTCGGGCGCCACGCGGCAAGAAAGACTGGGGAAAATGGCGTCGGCTGATGCCTTTATACCCGAAGACCAACAGAGATGACGTCGGGTGAAGTGCGACATCAGCCGAAGCCGGACCCGGACTTTGGAATCCGGCCGACTGAAGGGCTGCCTGACGACAGGACAACCCAGTTGTTATGACTGCAGATGCATCCATGAAGGACATCAGTCTTCCATGTGCTCATCTGGATTGTTGCCGAATTGGCTGGCTCGAAAGAAGGCAGTGTGAGTTTCTCCAGGATGAAGTTTAGGTCCCAAGGTGGTGGGATGGATTTTCTTGGTGTTCTGATGTGCAATACCCCTTTCAGGAATAATTTAACATCTAGCCTGGCTAGTAGAGGAGGTTCTAGTGATAAACAAGCAGAGATGGCACATAGGTGGACTTTCAATGAGGAGTATGAAAGGCCAGCCTTGATCAGTTCACACACATAAGTAAGGACTAGAGGAGTATCAGCTTGAAAGGGATTCCTGCACTTATGTAGACACCACTTGGAGAATCTTTCCCACTTTGACATGTAGGATCTCTTTGTAATAGGTTTCCTGGCCTCCCTCAGGACCAAAAGCACGTCCTCATAGTGGTGTCTGAAAGGGATTAAAAGTTTATCACCCAAAGTGTCAGACCCAACGTCTGTAGGTGAGAGTGAATGAGTCATCCCTTCTGTTGTGTAAGTCTACATTGTTGGGTAACTTTTGGTGACTGCCCTTGGCTAGTGAGAGTAATAGGGGGAACCAGTGCTGCCTTGGCCAATAGGGAGTCACCAGCTTTTGGGTTCATCTTTCCTGATCTTCAGGATGACTTTTTGAATGAGAGGAAGGATGGAAATGCATATAGAAACAATCCCTTCCCTGTAAGCTGAAGACATCTACCCTCCAAGCCAGTGGAGAGTTTTCCTTGGTGCAGAATTTCTTCAGTTGTCTGTTCTGGGGGAAGGCAAACAAATCTACCTGAGGTGTGCCCCACCGGTGGACAATGTCTAGAAAAATGTCCCTGTTCAGCATCCACTTGTGCTGAAGAGAGGATGTTCTGCCGAGAACATCCTCTTGTTGGTTTACTGAGAAGGAATGTATGTAGCCTGCAGGGATAGGTTGTTTATGGAGGAAAGATCCCAAATTTAGACCGTTACCCGGCAAAGGAGGTAGGCCTTGGTCCTTCCTTGTTTGTTTAGGTACCACATGACTGTGGTATTGTCTGTGAAAATTTGAAGGGGTCCTGGTTGTAGGATTGGGAGAAAAGTTGTCAGAGCCAGAAGGGCTGTTGTCATTTCCCTCACACTAGGTTTCCTTTTGGAGGGCAGGATGCCATGTCTCCTGTATCATGAAGCCATTCATGGCAGCACCCCCACCACCCTAAGTCTGATGCATCTGTATGCATGTGCTGGGCTGGGGTGAGGGGTTGAAGTGGAAGGCATGGGTTCATTAGTATTTGCTGAATCCACCACCTTAGTTCTGGCTTGAGACAGGTCAGAAGTGTAATATGAAACTCTAGAGGGTGTTTGTGTTAGGACCACACATTCTTCAAGTTCCACTGGAGTTTTTGCATATGCATTCTGGCCAAAGGTAGCATAGGGATGGTGGCTGCCATTAGCCCTTGGATCCACAAGAACGGTCTTGCAGTTATTTGTTGACCTTGTGTCAGGTCTTTGAAGCAGGAAGAAAGGGAGAAAACTTTGTCTTGAGAGAGAAATGCACACATCAGGTCTGTTCTGATCCTGCAGCCCAGAAAGGGTTTGCCCTGCTGAGGGATTAAGGATGATTTTGGGATGTTGAGAGTGAACCCCAGACTCTGAAGCATCCTTCAGATCGAGTGTGGCCATACAGGCTTGTGTTGGCAATAGTAAAAGAAGGGTTTGTAGGGTAACATCCTGAATTATGGAACTTTTAGAAACGGCTTTAGAAAGGACAGATCCAGTACTGGCCTCCAAAGGCCATCTTTTTTTGGGACTAGAAATAATCTCGTATAAAAGCCTTTTCCTTCCTGCCCTGGGTGAACAGGTTCTACAGTTTCTAGGTTCAGAAGGTCCTGTAATACCTGAGGAATAAGGTGTAGTTGATTTTTGGGGGGAAATGGAATGCCCCTTGTCAAGGGTTTTTCCTTCCAAGAGAGGAGATAATCATCTAGCACTACTGCCAGTACCCAACGGTCTGTGGCAGGCTGACAAGGGTAGGTGGGCAAGGCAGTCACACATTATTGGAGCCATTTCTGTCATGAAAGGGCCGTCTCTGCATAGGTTATGAGGCTGCAGGCCTGGAGGAGGTTTGCCTCCTGGTTCCTCTCCTATGCCTGGAAGCGGATGGGGCACCTGAGGAGGGTGTCCTCCTGACAAAGGTAGTCTTAGCAGGGTAATTCCTGTAGTATTTAGGAATAGGACACACCAGCAGGTGCTTGATGTCTTGAAGCTCCTTATTTTTCTCCTGAAGGTTTTTAAAGAGGTCTGCAGATTGTTTACCAAACAGGAGGTTGTGGTCTAGAAGGGCATCTAGTATTTTTGACTTGAAATCCTCTGGTAGGGGCTGAAGGCGTAGCCAAGAGTATCTGTGGAGTACTGATGCAGAAGCTGCGGACCTTGCAGAGGCCTCTGCTGCATCATAACTGATCTAATAGAATGTCTGGCTACTTTTGAGAACCCAGGGACAGTTTTGATGCTGCCTCTGTTTTGTAGGGCAGTCAGGAGTGGACGCTAGGAGAGTAGAAGCTTGGGATAGAAGGTCCAAAGCACATCTTACCATATGGGTTTGGTAGTTTATTGCCTTGAAGGCTAAGGAGGAAGAGGTATAAACCTTCTTGCCTATCTTGTCCATGTTTTTACTGTCTGTCAGTAGGCAAAAGAGATGAAGGAATCAGTCCTGACTGCTTGTCAGGTGAGAGAGCAATCACTGCTGGGTCTGCCAGGGGTGGTTTTATGAGGAATTTTTGTTCATCTGGTATGTTATAAAATCGGTCCAGCCTCTTAGGGGCAAGAGGTTGAGAGTCTGGATTTCTGGATGCTGAAGAGAAAGCATCAAGGTATGCCGGAATAACAGGGTGGGAGGAAGATTCCAGCTGGAGTAACTCAAACTATATCTTTTGAGCTTCAGTCATTAGGGAAGTGTCCCACAAAGTATTCTTTCATCTTTGTGATGGTCTCCCCTAAAGTGATATCCTCTGGGGGAGAGTCCCCTTCTACAGATTTTTCATCAGGGGAATAATACTCTAGTGGAGTGGCAATTTGAGAAGAGCACAAAATGGATTCCTCCGAAGAAGAGTAGTAAGCCTCCTGTTCTTGTTCCCCTTCATGAGTAATGGGGTGAGAGAGAGAAACAGCCGAGGTAGGCCTAGGACTGAGTACAGGAATGGTAGAGGGGGAAGAAGCCATGGGTCTAAGGGTCATGAAGGCCCGCATCAAGGAATTGAAGGACTGCCAGTCTGGAACTTCCTCTCGAGGTGGGGAAAGGTATTTGGTTTTCTGCTTCCATTTCAATGGAATAGTCTTAGGAGAAGGCCTGGATTCAGGTGCCTGGGTAGGAGGAGGGGGCCTCAGGTAATGGTCTCTCGTCATTGTCCGGTGTTATCTGGCTCCCTCTCAACATCGGTAGGGATCAACGTCTGAACTGTCTCCGTGGACATGCTGGCTGTTATTTCTAAACCGGCTTCTGCAAGGGGAGTCGCCAGAATAGTCGGCTCTAATGGACGTCCCTCGACTCCTAAATTGGAAGCTGGAGGGGCGTCCGATGGTGGAGAGGCAGAGGTGCTAATCCTTGCAGCTTTGGCCTTTTTCCGTGGTGGTTCTGCCAGGGTGGCCAACTTGGGATCCATCCTGAGAGCTGCTTTTTGAGCCTCTGATTTTCTAAATACAGACCCTTCCTAGCAGACATCGGCTAATGGTAGGGTACAGCAAACCAAGCTCAAGCAAGAAGAAAACAAAATCCCCAATAGGGTACTTAGCTTTAGATGTCTTCAAATTAGAGGAGCTGAGTAATCGGTGTGATGGTTGACTGCGGCTGAAAAGTTCTGAGGTCTGTGCGTGCAGACGCCACATTTAAGGTCCCTGGTTTATGGCCCTATGAGTAACAATCCTATGCTCCTACAGCAACCAGGCTTGAGTTTTTGTACAGGAGTTAATGTTTGGGTCATCTGAGGCAGGGAATCCCACACTAAGAATACTGCAACATAGGAGCAGAAGTACATCTGACACAGATTTAGGAGCATCCAGACCCTGTAAATCAAAATATCTCTTTTTGGTGCCTAACACCTCTTCAGATTCAGATCTGAAATGGACTGTCTCCCTACAGACAGTTTGCAAAGGAGAGCTCCTTTGTGGGTGAAACAGAGCACATGCTGTTAATCAGTGTCAGTCATTCGGGGGGGGGGGGGGGTCAAACATTTGAGATCAGCAGTCCAATTCTTCTCCTTCACTCTTTTAAAGTTCATTTTCCCCTCACACAGGAAAAATCCCCCCACTTACTCTTACTAAAGGGTACTACAGATATGGAAGGATGAAATGCATTTCCTGCAGGTTCTATTGAACCTGAAGGAACTTCTGAGCCGCAGAAATATATCCTGAGGGAACAGCATGGGAGGGAAGGGGTGGATAGGGACGTACCCACTGTCTGATGCATAGACAACAGCAGGAAAAGTACAGCTGTGTACACTTAGCATAAATGTAGATGTTCGAGTGTATTCACTGTTGCAGTCATCACATTTGGGTTATCTGCTTGCAGTAGCCCTCAGTCGGCCTGATTATCAAAGTCTTGGGTCCTAAGTCGGTTTGCTGTCTCATCTTCCTTGACGTCAGGTAGTCAGGGGTATAAAGCATGCAGCCGACACCATTACATCAGTTTTTCTTGCCCCAGATGTCAGGTGTCCCCATAATGGGAAGCAATCGTATACAAGGTTACACCTCCAACAAAAAAGCAAATACACCAAAAAGCTTCAAGCATAGAAAACAAGAATAGAGGTATAGTCAATAGAAGTCAGGGGGCTGGAGGGGGGTAACCAGGACTGCAACAGTGAATATACTCGAACATCTACATTTCTGGTAAGTCTACACAACTGTACTATGTTCTTCGTATTTCACTGTTGCAGCCATCACATTTGGGTAGATTCCCAAAGCTGATGGGAGAAGGTAATTAGATAGCATTAGGACCAGCTATAAGGCCCTGCAAGACTGCAGTGGCAAAGCCAGCTCTGGATTTAGAAAAAAATTGGCAAGTGGTAATGCTTGGTGAAGATATGTACAGAACTCCAGGTAGCAGCTTCTAGGATGTGCCTGGTAGGGACACCTCTGAGAAAGGCTGTAGAGGTAGATGCAGCCCTGGTTGAATGTGGTCTTATACCCTGTGGGGTAGGCTTCCCATGGTGCTTATAGCAGAAATGAATGCAGTGGCTTATCCACTTGGAAATGGTTTGCTTTGAAATAGCCTTCCCCCTCTGCCCCTGCAGCAAATGCAACCCGCAGCTGTTCAGATTTCCTGAGAGGTTTAGTCCTGTCCAAGTAAAATCTAAGTTGTCTGTGCACATCCAAGGAGTGCAATATTCATTCCCCTTTGTTCTATGGATTAGAAAAGAAGGTTGGCAAATTAATGGACTGATTACGGGCCACACTGGATACCACCTTGGGCATGAAGGAGGGATTTGGTCCTGAGGGACACCCTGTCCGCATGAAAGATGATGAAAGGCTCCAATGCCATGAGAGCCTGCAATTCAGACACCCTTCTTGCTGAGGTGATGGCTAGAAGGAAGGCTATTTTCCAAGAAAGGAATTTCAACAATGCATTTGCAGCTGGCTCAAAGGGAGGTAGAGTGAGCTTTTCCAGTACAAAATTAAGGTCCCAGGCTGGAGTACTGGCTCTCCTGGGTGGTCTTAAGTTTTTGGCCCCTCTGAGGGACTGCTTTAGCAGTGGATGAGAGAAGATGGGTGGTTCTGCATTGTAATGAGCTGAAATGGCTGAGACATGAATTCTGATGGAGGAAAAGGAAAGGCCCTTGTGAAGCATCTCAGTTAAGTATTAAAGAATCTGAGGTAAATTGGGCACTGCTGTGCCCACCCCCTGAGTTTGGCTCCAGGAACAGAATCTTTTCTATTTTTCAGCATAGGATTTTTTAGTACTAGGCCTCCTTGCCTCCAGAATGACATCCATCACTTGCTTACTGAGGGATGGTAACGGAGAGATCAGGTAATTAGCCAGGATGCCAGGTTCAGGGTTTGAAGCTATGGGTGCAGACTTTGGTCGTCCTGCTGGGACAGCAAGGCAGGGGTATGAAGCAGGTGCCATGGTTCCAGCAGTGACACTGCGCAAGAGGGGGTACCAGTGTTGGCCTGGCCAGTCTGGTTCAATCAGTATTGTCCTTGGTTTATACTGTTTGATCTTTAGTAGTACCTTGGAAAGAGAGGCAGAGGGGCAAAGGCATAAACTGATAGGTTTTTCCAGGTGAAGGACAGGGTATCCACTTTCCAAGCTTGTTTGTGGGGAGTCCACGTGCAGAATTTGTCCAACTGGTAGTTCTGGGGGGAGGCAAACAGGTCCATCTCTGGGCTCCCCCATTTGTTTCTCAACATGTTGAATATCTTGGTACCAGTTTCCACTCTTGTGGGTCCATGAGATTCGCTTAGGTCGTCTGCCAGTGTATTTAGCTTTCATGGCAGGAAGTGAACCTGTAGGTGCACTTGGTTGCTCAAGGCTGTGTTCCACAGAGCCATGGCTAGTCTGTACAGAAGATATGAGTGGGTTCCTCCCTGCTTGCTTATGTAACACAACAGTGGTGTTGTCCGTGTTTACCAATAATTGTCCTGGAAGAATGTGGTCCATGAAGGCTGTCAGAGCATTCTGTACAGCTAACATTTCTTTTTGATTTATATGCAGGTGCATTTGACTTGGGTTCCATTTGCCCTGAATGCACTTCACTGCCAAGTGAGCCCCACATGCGTAGCTTGATGCATCTGTTAGGGTTTGGGCGGCAGGGGGTAGAGTGAATGGCAGTCCCTTGTTTTGGTGGCAGGCCTCTGCCCACCAAAGGAACGCTATCTGTAGACAAGGTATGATAGGAATCATTGATTCTAGATCCTGAGAATGTTAGTCCTATCAAGGTAAAATATGAGTAGTCTGTACACATCTAAAGAGTGCAGGATCCTTTCCCCCTTATTATGACGATTAGGGAAAAAGGTGGGCAAATGGATAGATTGGATGAGAGCCACACTGGACACCACTTTGGGCATAAAAGTTGGGTTAGTCCTGAGGGAGACCCTGTCAGCATGAAAAATAATGAAGGTTCTACAGCCATAAGTGCTTGTAGCTCAGAATTTTAACTCTGCTGACGCCGCAGGCTCACCGGGGGGAGGGGGGCTAGTGTAAGCATTTCCAACACAAAGTTAAGGTCCCAAGCAGGGGTAGGGGCTTTTCTTGGTGGCCTTAAGTTGTTAGCCCCTCTCAGGAACTGCTTGATGAGAGGGTGTGAGAAGAGAGGTGGTTCAGTGCTGTAATGTGCAGAGATGGTAGAGGCATGGATCTTAATGGAAGAGAAGGATAGGCCCCTGTGGAGTAGGTCTGTTAGATAATCCAGGATGACAGCTAAGGAGGGCTGTGTGCTGGATCTGCTCATTTAGTGTGCTTCCAGGAACAATATCTTTTCCACTTGTCAGCATAGGATTTCTTTGTACTGGGTCATCTGGCTTCACGTATGACATCCAGTACCTGTTTGCTTAGGCTGACCACTGGAGGAGACGTCAAGGAATAATCCAGGCTGCAAGGTTCAGGGTCTGCAATTAGGGATGCAAGAACTGTCCCTTCCTGCTGATTCAGGAGAGTTGGGATCTGGGAGAAGTGCCATGGAGGCAACGGTGACAGACTGTGCAGTAGTGGGTACCAACGTTGGTGTGGCCAGTTTGGGGCAATTAGAATTGCTCTTGGTCTTTCCTCCCTTATCTTGAGTAACACTCTTGTAAGAAGTAGTAGAAGGGGAAATGCATAGATTGAGAGGTTTGCCCACTGGAAGGATAGGGCATCCACTTTCCAGGCCTTGCTGTGAGGTTTTCTGGTGCAGAATTCGCTGAGCTGGTGGTTGTAGAGGGAGGCAAATAGGTCCATCTTTGGGGTACCCCATTTCTGGATCACAAGCCTGAAGGTGTTATGGTTTACCTGCCACTCTTGTGGGTCTAGTATATTTCTGCTTAAGTTGTCTGCCAGAGAGTTTTGGTTGACTGGCAGGAATTGAGTTTGCAGATGAATATGCATAGCCAAAGCAGTTTTCCACAGGGTCATGGCTAGCCTGCAGAGTGGGTAAGAGTGGGTTTCCCCCTGGTTGTTGATGTACCACATCACTGTGGTGTTGCCGGTTTTGATTAGTAGACGCCCCAGAGAGAGTAGGGATCTGAAAGCTGTCCGAGCATGCTGAACAGCTAGCATCTCTTTTTGGTTGATGTGCAGATTACTTCGATTTTGGCTCCAGTGGCCCTGAATGCACCGGACATCCAGATGTGCACTCCAGGCATAGTCTGATGCGTCTGTGATTAGGGGTTGTGTAAAGGGAAGCCCCTTGTTGTGGTTGCATGCTGTTGCCCACCAAAGGAACTCTTTCCTTAGACAAGGTATCATAGGTATGACAGTTTCCAGGTCCTGAGAATGTTGGCACCAAAGACTTAAGTACCACTGAAGTTTCCTCATATGCAGTCTGGCATATGGAATTAGTAGAATGCAGGAGGCCATGAACCCGAGAGCTTGCAGGATTTTCCTTGCGGATAGCTGGGTTTTGGTGGCCATTTCAGAGAAGTAGCCTGTCGGACAGGCTTGTTTTTCTGGAGTAAGGAATGCTATCTGGGATGCTGTGTCCAAGCTTGCTCCCAGGAATACAAATTTTTGACTGGGGACTAATTTGGATTCCTTTTCGTTGATAGTGTACCCCAGGGAGGTTAGAAGGTCCTTTACAAATGTCAGGTGCTGCAACAGCTTTTCCTGACTGCCTGCCTGAATCAGGCAATCGTCCAAGTAGGGGTAAATTTGAATATTTCTCTGTCTGCAATAGGCAATGGCTGCAGCCAGGCATTTTGTGAAAACTCTGGGAGCAGTGGAGAAGTCAAAGGGAAGTGCAGAGAAAGTACAGTTTTGTACCTACCATAAATGTAGATGTCCGATAGGAATGCATCTGCAATCCTTACAAATGGGTTGTCCTGTCGTCAGGCAGCCCTTCGGTCGGCCGGATTCCAAAGTCTGGGTCTGGCTTCGGCTGGTGTCGCACTTCACCCGACGTCATTGCTGCAGTTACTCAGGTATAAAGGCATCAGCCGACGCCATTTTCCTCAGTGTTTTTTGCCCCAGATGCCAGGTGCCTTCTAGGAAGGCTAAATTTTGATAAATGCCAATGATTCAAAATATTAGAGAGCAAACAAAAAATAAGCATGTATGTACATATATACAAACAAATACACCATAATAGATTCCCCCAGCTAGCTATAAGAGGGGCAAATACCCTAGGAGTACCACAGAGGGGAAGGAGGGTGGGTAATCCTGACTGCAGATGCATTCCTATCGGACATCTACATTTATGGTAGGTACAAAACTGTACTATGTCCTTCAAGGATGCATCTGCAGTCCTTACAAATGGGTAGAATACCATAGCCAAACGGGGGGAGGAGGAAAGATAGAATTATGGTGTAGTTAAGATCCCTTGCAAAACAGCAGTGGCAAAACCTGCTCGGGATCTAGAGTATAAAGGTAAATTATAATGCTTGGCAAATGTATGCACAGAGCTCCAAGTAGCAGCCTCTAAAATGTCTTTGGTAGCCACTCCTCGTAGAAAAGCTGTGGTAGTGGCTGTAGCTCTTGTAGAGTGAGGCCTGATGTTTTCTGGAGTTTTCTTTCCATGGTAGGAGTAACAAAATCTAATGCAATTTCCTATCCACTTAGATATTGTCTGTTTTGAAATTGCTTTCCCTTCCATTCCTGCTGCATATGCTACCAGTAGCTGGTCAGTTTTTCTATTGCTCTTGGTCCTGTCCAGGTAGTAGCATAATTGTCTGTGTACATCCAAGGTATGCAACAGTCTTTCTCCCCTGTTCTGTAGATTGGAGAAGAATGTAGGTAGGTGGATAGCCTGATTTAAAGATACTCTGGAGACCACCTTAGGCATAAAAGTAGGATTTGTTCTCATGGACACTATATCTTGATGGAAGATCAGAAAGGGTTGTACTGCCATTAATGCCTGTAGCTCAGAAACCCTTCTTGCTGAAGTGATGGCCAGCAGGAAAGCAGTTTTCCATGATAAGTATTGCAATTCTGCTGTTGCTGCTGGTTCGAAAGGAGGTAGTGTCAATTTTTCTAGCACAAAGTTCAAGTCCCATGCAGGTAATGGTGGCTTCCTCGGAGGTTTTACATTTTTAATTCCTCTCAGAAACTGCCTGAGCAGAGGATGTGAGAAAACTGGAGGATCCAAGTCGTATTCTGCTGAAATAGCTGAGGCATGAATCTTAATGGAAGAGTAGGACAGGCCTTTGTGGAATAGCTCTGCCAAGTATTCCAGGATGTTGGCTATGTTTACCAGTGACGCATCTTCCCCTTTAGCAGTACTCCAAATGAGATATATTTTCCATTTTGCTGAATAGGTTTTCCTTGTTGAAGGTCTGCGTGCTTCCAAGATAATGTCCTTAACCCTTTGGGATAATTTTGGGTTAATTTGTCTTATGCAATGTTCCAGGCAGTCAGCTGTAGAGTTTTCAGGTGTGGATGCAGGGTGTTGTAATTGTTCTGAGTTAACAGCAAGGGAACTAGGGGTAAGGACCATATCTGTTCCCGAGACATGCTCCTCAGTAATGGGTACCAATGTTGCCTTGGCCAATCTGGAGCTATCAGAATGATCCTTGGACGGTCCTCTTTGATCTTCAATAGCACCTTGTGCATCAAAGGAAGTGGTGGGAATGCATATGCTGTCAGATTTTTCCAACTGAAGGATAGGGAGTCCACCTTCCATGCCAGTGGGTGGTACGTCCTGGTGCAGAATTTCTTTAATTGGTGAATGAGTGGGGATGCAAATAAGTCTATTTCTGGGAGACCCCATTTTCTTGTAATGGTTTTGAAGATGTCCGGATGCAGCATCCATTCGTGGGCATCCGTGGTAGTCCTGCTTAATATGTCTGCTAGAGTGTTTTCTTTTCCTGGTACAAAGATTGCTTGTAACTGAATGTTGTAACTCAGGGCCACATTCCAGAGGTCCAGGGCCATCCGGCATAGAGGGTACGAATGTGTGCCTCCCTGCTTGTTGATGTACCACATAACTGTGGTGTTGTCTGTCTTTATCATCAATTGGCCTTGTCGAAGAAATGGTTTGAAAGTCTGAATTGCCAGTTTTACTGCCAGCATTTCCTTTAGGTTTATGTGTAGGTGCAGCTGCTCTTGAGTCCATAAACCCTGTATGCATTTGTCCATCATGTGGGCCCCCCAACCGAGGTCTGAGGCGTCCGCTGTGATGGTTTGGCTTGGTTGAGTGCTGTGGAAGGGCAATCCTTCGTTTGATTGACAGGCCTGAGCCCACCATTGGAATTCTTGCTTCAGGCATGGAATTATTGGAATTTGAGTTTCTAGGCTGTGCCTGTGCTGAGACCATAAATTCCTTAGGTACCACTGTAGCTTTCTCATATGCAGTCTGGCATGTGGGACCAATATTATGCAGGATGCCATGAAACCCAATGCTTGTAGGACTTTTCTTGCTGTCAGATGGTTTTGTTTTGTTAATGCCAAGAAGTAGAGAGGGAGTTGCTCCTGTTTTTCTACTGTTAGGAATGCCATTTGTTTGGATGTGTCCAGCTCCGCACCCAAAAAGGTTATCTTTTGGGATGGTATCAGCCTTGACTTTTTTATATTGACTGTATATCCCAGGGCTTGTAGAAGGTAAATGACTCTTTTCAAGTCTTCTGCTAGCTTGTTTTTGTTGTCCGCTTGTATCAGGCAGTCGTCCAGGTAAGGGTAGATTTGGATCCCCTGAAGCCTGCAATGAGCGATTACTGATGCCAGGCATTTCGTGAACACTCTGGGCGCAGTAGATAAGCCAAAGGGCAATGCTGAGAATTGATAATGCTCTGATCCTGCAAGAAATCTGAGGTATCTTCTGCAATTTGGTCGTATGGGGACGTGCAGGTATGCCTCCTTGAGATCTAGAGTTACCAGCCAAGACTCCTTGCCCAGCATGGGAAGAAGCTGCTGTAGGGTCAGCATTTTGAATTTTGCAACAATGAGGGATGTGTTTAAAGCGGACAGATCGAGAATAGGTCTCCATTTGCCTTCTTTCCTTGGTACTAGGAAGAGTCTGGAGTAAAAGCCCTTTCCTTGCTCCATATATGATACCTTTTCCACAGCTCTCATCTTTAACAATTGCTTTACTTGTTGTAGAGCTTCTGCCTTTTGATTTGGAGATAGGTTTGGCATTCCTCTCTTTCCTGGTAGAGTATGGAAATGAAACCTGTAACCCTGGTCTATTGCCTGCAAAATCCACTTGTCTCTTGTAATGTAATGCCAGTTCTTTGAAAATAAAGCTAGCTTCCTGCCTAAGGGTGCTTCTAGTTGTTCCCTGGTAGGCGGTGCCAGAGCCAAGTCACTGTGATTGTCCTGTAGTAGTGGTGGTGGCTGTGTCTGTGCCTCGCTGGTTGTTACCCTGCCACTGGCGTCCCCTGTAGGCACCCCTGGATTGGCTTCTGCCACTTGAACGCCTATTCCTGCCTCTCTGTGCTTTGGAGGAGTCTGGAAAGGACCAATTCTTGGAGGGCCAATTCCTGCTAAACCTTGGAGGTTGGACCTGTAAGAAATCTTTCACTGTTTGGACAGATTTTGCCTTCTCTTCCATCTTCTTCAGCACCTGTTGTGCAGGAGAGCCAAACAAATTGATCTTGTCCATGGGAGCATCTAATAGTTTTGATTTAACATGGTCCGGTAAGGCCTGCTCTTTTAACCATGCATGCCTTCTGATAACTGTGCCAGTCATGGCTGATCTAAAGGAAGCCTCCAGTGCATCATAGCCGCATTTTAAAGAATGGTTACTAACTTGCTGAATGTTATGTACCATTTCCTGAACATATTTCTTGTCTAAAGGTTCATCAGAGGACAGTTTTTTAGTTAACTGGTCTAGCATAAATTCTTGATACTGGATCATATGAAATTGACAGTTCAAGGCCCAAGCTGACAGAGTAGCAGAAGTGTAAACTTTTTTACCCCATCTCTCTAAGGACCTGGATTCCCTTTCAGAGGGGAGGGATTTTGGCAGAGGTAGATGCTACAGCCTTAGGCCCCTGGGAGATAGTCTCGGGATCTGCAAAAGGAGCCTTGTATAAATGGTGATGTGTGTCCGGGACCCTGTAGAACCTATCGGGCTTAGCAGGGGCTGGAGGTAATGAATCAGGAGCAGTACAAGCATCATTAAATGCATCATCTACAACAGAAAGAACTGGAGGTATAGCTAAAGGCCTATGTTGTGGTAAATGCAAAAGGTTCTAAGCCTTTTTCTGGAGTCTGAAAAATCTTGGCCCTGCCACTGAAATTGTTCCCTCATAGCATGCAAGGTTTCCCCAAAGGAAAATTCCTCAGGCGGAGAGGCAGAAGGGATGGACTCTTCAGCATCAGGGTCTTCATAAGGGGAAAAAGGAGCCTCTGGAGGGTCTGTATTATCTGAATCATCAGAGGAATCATCTGTGGAAACTGGCTCAGGGGGCTCTGCTCTAGGCCTCTTTTCAGGAGGTGGGTGAGAGGCCCTGTCTGGGTGAGGTTGGGATCCCCGGATTAAAGAAATGAGATCCTCTGCTAGACTAAGCATTTGGGAACTGGAGCTAGGCCTGTGAGAGGGGGTCTTAACAGGCACAGATTTAGTAGCTTTAGCTGCTTTAGCCCTGGCAAAGGCCTTAATGGACATGGCTGCAGGAGGCCTAGCAGCTCCACGTGCAGGGGTTGAAATATCCAAGGGAATAGTGTCAGATAATTCCTGAGAAACCACAACTGCAGGTTGGATTTCAGAAGCCGATTCCACCAGGTTGGAAGAGGCCTCGGTAGAAGGTAAGCTTTCGGCTGAGGGAAGAACCGCTTGCTCGGTTTCAGCCGAAACAGAGACACTCGCGGTTGTCTTAACAGCGGTTTCGGCCGAAACCGCGGACCGCGAGTGTCGGTCCTTTTCGCTTTTGGATATTTGTGAAGTCGGAGGATCCGACGGCATAATATAAGCAAAATCAGAGCCGAAAAACTGCTCAGCAAATTCCGACCGACGTCTAAGCGTCCGTCGGTTAAAAGAAGCACAGACTAGACAAGCTGCTACGTCGTGGTCTGGGCCTAAACAAGGTAAGCAGTAAGAGTGGAAATCTTTATGAGGTATTTGTTTCCCACAAGTTAAACAGTTATTCACTTTTTCTGACATCGGCTGAGGCAAGAAAGAGTCCCCAACGGGGTACTTAGCTTTTTAGAAGTCTTCGGTAGAAGTAATCTCTGGTTCTGACCGACCGGCACTTGCGAACAGCTTCTGCTTCGGGCGCCACGCGGCAAGAAAGACGGAGGAAAATGGCGTCGGCTGATGCCTTTATACCCGAGTAACTGCAGCAATGACGTCGGGTGAAGTGCGACACCAGCCGAAGCCAGACCCAGACTTTGGAATCCGTCCGACCGAAGGGCTGCCTGACGACAGGACAACCCATTTGTAAGGACTGCAGATGCATCCTTGAAGGACATCGGATAATCCATAGATTCTGCCCTGAAATCTAGACATTTTCCTGCAGGAGACCCTGATTGGGATGTAGAGATAGGCCTCCTTTAGGTCTAGGGTGGCTAACCAGGCATCTGTAGACAGCATTTGGAGAAGCTGCTGTAGGGTGTGCATTTTGAATTTTGGTACCACCAGGAAGGTGTTTAGAATGGATAGGTCTAAGATTGGGTGCCAAGTGCCCTCTTTTCTGAGTACCAGGAAAAGTCTGGAATAAAAACCTTGGTCTATCTGTTCTGCAGGAACAGGCTGAATTGACCTTATGGAGAGCAGGGACTGAACTTGGTTTTGTGCCTCTCCCCACTGGTTTGGAGGAAGGTCTGGGAACCCTTTTGGGGTTGGCAGCGTGTGGAAACAAAATCTGTACCCCTGGGATACTATGTTGTGGACCCATTGATCGTTAGTGATGGAGGCCCAGTTTTTTGCATGGTGAGCAGGTTTTCCTCCTAGGGGCATGAGCAATTGGGCAGAGGTGAGGGGAGGAAGAGTTGAGAAGTCATTGTGAATTTATTCCATAAGGGGGTGGCTTAGCACTCCCTGTTTTAGAAGAGGAGGTACTCCATTGCTTAGATCTCTGCATACCCTCAGATTGTAGTCTGGGGGGGGGTCTGTTTCCCCTAGGTCTAGTTTAAGGTGGCCTTTAGGGGGCTGGAAGGACCGATGTTTTGAGGGGCAATGCCTACTGAATCTTGGAAGCTGCACTTGCAAGAAATCTTTGACTGTCTGCATAGACTTAGATTTTTTTCCATCTTTTTTAAAACCTCTTCTGCTTTGGTGCCAAACAGATTGTCCTTGTTCAGAGGTGCATCCAATAATTTTGATTTGACATGGTCTAGCAAGGTCTACTCCTTAAGCCAGGCATGCCTTCTAAGTATAGAACCTGTGACTGCTGCCCTGCAAGATGCTTCTAGGGCGTCAAACCCACATTGTAGGGTAGGCTTGCTGACTTTGCTTGCAGAATGCATAAGCTCCTGTAATTCTTTATTTTCTGCAGTCAGGGAAGGTAGATAATTTTTGCTTAGTAAGTTTCATAGTATGTTACTGGTATTTCAGCATGTGGAACTGACAATTTAATGCTCTACTGGTAAGAGTTGCAGAGGTGTGTACTTTTTTACCCCATCTGTCTAGAGCTCGGGAATCCCTGTCCGAGGGGGTGGGATTCTTAGCTGTAGTTTTTTTATTCCTTTAGGTCCTTGGGAGATGACCTCTAGGTCAGCAGTAAGATTTTTGAAAAGAAATTTGTGCGAGTCAGGGACTCTGTAGTACCTGTCAGGGTTCCTGGGAGCAGGGGGTAAAGTATCAGGAGTTAAAATGGATTCCATGCAGACATCATCCACAACATCCAGAACAGGAGGGATAGCCAAGGGTCTGTGCTGTGGTAAATCTAAAAATTCCCACAGTCTCTTTTTGGACTGAGGATAATCCTGGCATTCCCAGTGGAAATGCTCTCTCAAAGTATATAGGGTTTCACCAAAAGAAAAATCCTCTTGAAGGGAGGCAGAAGGAATGGATTCCACTGCATCTGAATCCTCACAGGCAGATAAGGGCATGCCCTTCATAATCAGAAACCTCAGAGGCGTCCGACTCCTGGTCAGATAAAGCTGCTGGGGACAAGTCTCTTTCTTTTAGCAAGGGAAGGCTGGCTTCCCTTAATCAGCATGATAAGATCTTATGCCATTTTAAGCATCTGTGACTGTGGCAAAGAAGCAGGTGCTTCAGTTAGGGTCATCGGTTTTTCAGGGGTAGCAAGTACTCTTGGCCTTGGAAACTCGGTAGTTTTAGACAGAACTGAAGACGCAAAAGTCGGTTTGTGTTGAATATTGGTAGTGTGAAGAACTTCCTCAGAAGCCGGTGCCTGCACAGCGGCTCCGGACCCATCCAAGGTAGAGACATCTGCAGGTTCCGTAGTCAAAGAAGAGTCTTGCGGCATACCAGACTCCGAATGGGTTTCGGTAGTGGCCTGTGAATCCATTGACATGGGCATCAGGGGCTGCGAAAGCACCTCACTGAGTACCGGCGAACTGACAACTAGCTTGGCGGAAGAGTTGTCGACAGTTTTGGAACTGTGCGGTCTGTGTCTGTCTTTATAATTACAATTTTTCGGAAGACTGGTAGTCAGATGGCTTACCAAAGCCATTTCGGAATACAGAGATAGTGAATGAAAGTATTTGGCTACAATAATGGCCCAGTGACGAATAGTTCGGGAGTTGAACAAAGCACAAAACCGGCAGCGAGGTACGTCGTGGTCTGGGCCTAAACAGGTGATGCAGTAAGAATGGAAATTTCGGTGTGGTATTTGCTTTCCACAGGCAAGACAATTGTTAACTTTTTCTGACATCGGTTAGAGCAAGAAAAAAAGGATCCCCAATGGGGTACTTACCTTTAGAAGACTTCAACTTCAATTTCGCAAATGAAAACTCAGGTAGCGGCTGACTGTCACTCATGCGAACTGTTTCTGCTTCAGGCTCCTCAGCAAGAAAGACTGATGTAATGGCGTCTGTTGCCTGTTTTTAACCCCTGACGACCTGACGTCAGTCCTGGAGCGACAGCAGCCGACGCAGAAATACTAAGTCTCTGGCATTCGGGCCAACTGAGGGCTACTTGCAGGCAGATAACCCAAGTGTGATGACTGCAACAGTGAAACACGAAGAACATCCGCAGGTTCCTGAGCCGAAGAAGAGTTTTGCGGAATACTGGACTCCAAAAGGGTCTCGGTAGCGGCCTGTGAATCGACAGAAGCAGGTGTCAAGGGCTGCAAAAGCGCCTCACTGAGGACCGGAGAACTGACTACTAGCTTAATGGAAACATCGTCGGTAGGTTTGGACCTGTGCAGGCTGTCTTTGTCTTTATCCTTAAGTTTTTTCAAAAGATCTACTGTTGGATGCCCTACAGAAGCCATATCAGAATTTGGGGACTGAGAGCAAAAATATCGAGCTACAATAAGGGCCCGATGATGTATAGGTCTGACGTTGAACAAGACGCAAAAGCAATAGCGAGGGACGTCATGGTTTGGGCCTAAGCAAGTGACGCAATAAGAATGAGTCTCTGTGTGGTATTTGCTTTCTGCAGGTTAGACAACCGTTAACCTTTTCTGACATCGGTTAGAGCAAGAAAAATGGGTCCCCAATTGGGTATTTAGTTTTAGAAGACTTCAGCTTCAAATCTGATGACGAAACTCAGGTAGCGGCCGACCAGCACTAGTGCAAACTGCTTCTGTTTTGGGCTCCTCGGCAAGAAAGACTTGTGTAATGGCGTCGGCTGCCTTACTTCATACTACTGACAACCTGACGTCAGTCCTGAAGCGATGGCAACCGACACAGAAATACTAAGCCTCTGGTATTCGGGCCGACTGAGGGATACCCTGGCAGGGATAACCCAAATGTGATGACTGCAACAGTGAAACACAAAGAACATCTGGATGTCCCTCCAAAATTGATAAAAAGGCAAGACGAAAATTGGTCAGGGAGGCTGCCAAGAGGCCTACAGGAACACTGAAGGAGTTGCAGGAATTTCTGGCAAGTATTTATTGTGTACTACATGTGACAACAACCTCCCGTATTCTCCATATGTCTGGGCTATGGGGCAGGTTTGCAAGACAGTAGCCTTTTCTTACACAGAAAAACATTCAGGCCCAGTTAAATTTGCAAAATAATACATCAAGTCTCCCAAAAGTATGTGGAAAAATGTGTAATGGTCTGATGAGACCAAGGTTGAACTTTCTAGCCACAATTGCAAAAGGTACATTTAGTGCAAAAGCACTTCACATCACCAGAAGAACAGCATCCCCATGGTGAAGCATGGTGGTGGCAGTATCATGCTTTGGGGTTGCTTTTCTTCAGTTGGAACTGGGGTGTTAGTCAAGGTGGAGGGAATTATGAACAGTTCCAAATACCAGTCACTTTTGACCCAAAACCTTCAGGCATCTGCTAAGAAAGCTGAAGATGAAGAGAAATTTCATCTTTCAACACAACAATGACCCCAAGCATACATCAGATCAACAAAAGAATGGCTTCACCAGAAGAAAATTTAAGTTTTGGAATGGCCCAGCCAGATGCCAGACAGAAATCCAATAGAAAATCTGTGGAGTGACCTGAAGTGTGCACAAGAGATGCCCCTCGCAATCTGATAAATTTGCAAGGAGAAGTCAACATGTACAATGCTGATAGATTCTTACCCAAGAAGAAGGGATGCTGTAATTAAATCAAAAGGTGCTTCAACAAAGTATTAGTTTAAGGGTGTGCACACTTATGCAACCAGCTTATTATACGTTTTTTTATTTTTTATATTTTTCCCCCTAACAGATTTGTTTGTTTTTCAAATGAACTGTAAGGTTATAGGTCACATTAAAGGTGGGAAAAGTTTTGAAATGACTTATTTTAGTCTCATTTTTTTATATCACAAAAACTTGGAAATTTTAACAAGGTTGTGTAAACTTTTTATATCCACTGTATATAGATAGTGAGAGAGATATTTTGAGATTGGTATTATGCAATCTGTGGGTCATGCTGCTCAACGTTAGAAGTCTAAATCTCAAAATGCACTCGCTCGAAGCATTCCTTAAAATGGAGAACATCAACATTTGTGCTCTAACAGAGACCTGGTTCAAGGCAGCAGAAAGCATCCAGCACTACCAGGCTATAACTCCACACCTTTTGCCCACAGAACTTGAACTGAAGCTCCAAAGGTGGTGGTACTTCCATATTCATAAAGGATGCGCACACCTCCAGACTGGTAGCCCAACTTAACACATCAGAGATACGTCTGGCCCAGCTAACACTGGCAAGACAGCGAGTCAGGTCGTAGCCTGGAAGAGGTCCCCAACCATGTCCCAAGACTCTCACTCCACGTTCCTAAGCACCCTGGAAAATATTAGGGTCCAACCTAACACTCCCATACTGGGTGACTTCAACTACCCCTCCATTAACTGGGAAAACTACTCGTGTACCAATACACTTGCCCAATGTTTCCTGGAATTCATTGATTCCAACACCCTGGACCAGCTCATTCTTACCCCCACTAGAGTTGGTAACATCCTTGACCTGGTCATTACTAACATTGGCGACCGTTCTACACCAATAGTCAGCTCCTCCCCGGTTAGATCAGACCACAAACTAATCACCTTGGAAACCCACATCCCTTCCACCCCACACCCTCAAAGTTAACCACCATGAGAAACTTCTCCAAAGATTACTTTGGGCTCCTAAAAAGAGGTGGCTAACTTCACAGCACCAATGCAAACGGAGAATAGTTGTATGACTGTCGAATCATACACCAATGCAATCGTACACAAATGCATGGATCTCGCCATACCCAATAGAACCAAGATGCTCTCCTCCAAAAAAAAAAAAGAAGCCAATATGGTGGTCCCCTGCCATAAACAAATTCTACAACAGGAGGAGGAAACTGATGCGGAATAATGTGAAGTCCCAAGACTGGCAAAACTACCTTATCAGCCTCAACAAAAAGGTGAGTTCCTTCATCAAATCCTCTAAATCTAGCTTTGAAAACAGAAATGCAGCAGATAGTAAAGACAACCACAAGGCCTTCTACAGTTATGTAAAGAATTTCCACGGTAATACCCAGATTTGCTCTGAGCTACTGCACAATGGTACTTCCTCTACCGAGCCAACAGATATTGCCAATATAATGGCCGACAGATTCAGTGCCAACTTTACCCCTCTCTCCCCCACCAAAGGACCAATCACAATACCAGTAGATTGCCAGACACCCAGTATTCCTGCTGCACAGGTTAAAACAGTACTGTCCAAGGCCAAGAATACAGCTTCTATGGGACCTCACAATATCCCTGGCTGTGTTCTACATGAACTACCGAGTGAACTGGCACCTCACCTGTGTGCCCTGTTCAATCACAGCCTCACCTCAGCCTTTGTCCCTAAAGAATGGTGCATTGCTACAATCATCCCTCTTCACAGAGGAAGAGGAGCGACTACAGACCCTGGGAACTATCACCTCATTAGCCTGACGAATCTGACATGCAAAGCTATGGAATGCATCATCATGGACTAATAAACAAGGATATAGGGAATCTATAAACTCTGGATCCCACACAGTTTGGTTTTGTGAAGGGTAGATCATGCCTGCTCAACCTGGTCGACTTCTTTGAGTCAGTCACCAGAGCTATGGATGAAGGCAAGGTAGTTCATACAGCCTACCTTGATCTGGCCAAGGCCTTTGATATCATTCGTCACTCAAGAATCATAGAAAAACTCACTAAGCTAGGGATCAACCCCTATATCACTAGGTGGGTTGCAAACTGGCTCACAGACAGAACCCACAGTGTGAAAGTTGTTGACTCCACGTCAGACTGCCAACCAATCACGAGTGGAGTCCTACAGGGGTTGGTCCTGGGTCCTCTTCTGTTTGGTATCTACTTCTCTGAAGTCAAGGCCAACACGAAGGGACTCTAGTTGACAAAGTTCACAGACGATTGCAAGTTGGGAGCTATTGTTACCTCCCCAGTCAGGAGTGGAGTCCCACAGGGTTCGGTCCTGGGTCCTCTCATGTTTGGTATCTACTTCTCTGAAGTCCAGGCCAACATGAAGAGACTCTGGCTGACAAAGTTCTCAAACGATTGCAAGTTGGGAGCTATTATTACCTCCCCAAGTGATGTTGACATCCTACAGAAAGGCCTCACTGAGACCAACGACCGGTGTCAGAACCATGGCCTTAAGCTCAATTCCAAAAAATGTGTTGTCATTCCCTTTGGGAAAAACCTGGTTCCCGTGAATTACTACATCAATGGTAGTACACTGAACACAGAAGGCATTATAAATGATCTGGGAACACAGGTTGACAGCAACCTCTCTTTTGACCACCACACTGCCACTGTGGTCAGAAAGTCCTATGTGGCACATCTCATTACTAAGGGTTTTGTATCCAGGAAGAAAGAGGTCATAGACTCCCCTCTATTCTTCCCTCATTCGGCCAATTGAGTACAATGCCCCATTTGGCATGCACCTCACTAGATACTTGCAACAACTGAAGAGGCCGCAAAAGTACCTCACAAAGAGGATCCTAGGTCTTAAACACTTGTCCTATATGAACAGACTCAAACTTCAACTATTCTCTGTCTCATATCGCCTACTTAGAGGTGATCTCTGCTTGAATTACAAAGCCATGTCTGACCCAGCTCGGTTAGAAATGCTACATCTAAAGAAATTTCAATCCCTCCGCTCCAGAGACCAAAACCTCATTACAACAATCAACAGAACAAGTTGGAGGGAATAGTTCATAACCCAGAGACTGCCCATGCTATGGAACAGACTTCCCATACATGTTAAACAGAGCACCTCAACGGCCCTCTTCAAGAGAAATCTTGATGAGTGGATGGGAAATAGAAAATTCAACCCAGGGATCACTCCAGTGGCTCTACTTGACAGAGGCACTGGGAACTAAGGTCGGGTGGCACAATGCCAGGATAATCCTATGGGTTAGGCTTGTAAAGGCTCCAGGGCCATTAGCCTAGTACACACCTATGAACCTATGTGATGATCCATGTATATACAGCAACCACATCTTCCTGGTTCCCATATGGTAGCTTTGAAGTAATCAGCAGATACATGCTGCAACAAACAAAGTGGTCAAATTAAATGACAGTGAGCTATTAATCCAAAGGCACTTTTGCTAACACTGCTTCTACAGAAAATAGAAGCCTGAGTGCACATAACCATTTAAAATAACTGCTAGAACCAAATAATGACATATAATGAAAAACAAATAAGCTAGCAATTTTCTAAAATTATTTATTTATTCATCTAAGAGCTAATTAAACAGGATTAAGCCTTGTGATTTTTAACAAAAAATAACATGAATGTTTATAAACAGTGTGAAAGTTAAGTCTTTCCTCACCTGAATACAGTTTTCATCAGACTTTTCTGTTCCAACTTCAGTAACACTTAGCTGTAGACGATAAAGCTTTGGCTTATCTCGGGAGTCAGAACCATCTGTAGAATTACAGGTGCAATTCATTATGTACTAGATTTTTGCCACAAACACTTTAAAAACCATACAGCCTGATGTGCAACTCAGACAAAATTACACTAATTTCAAAAATTCTAAAACAAAACAAACCATACTCTACTTAATTCACATTTTGTCCACTATTGTCAAAATGCAACACAAAGAAGAACGGAAGAAAATACTGAAAAGCTTTGCATTAAAAAAAAAAAAAAAAAAAAAAAGAATCTTAAAACTGTATAACTTGATGTTTGCTTTACAAAATGCTACTAGTTATTTTTAATAATAATTTGCTTCAGGTCTGCACAAAGATGTACCCTCCAAACTTCTGACTTTCTGTCTCACTGCATTCGTAGTTCCATTGATAGAGGGTCCTTTCTAACGCATTTCAACTATGCAATTCATATATAAACACTGAAGTACCTCTCATACCATGTTTTCCCTATCAGTAAAAGGATGGGGTCAAACAAAGTGCTCCTCCACTTCCAAACTGGAAGTGAATCTCCCATCAGGTGTCATCCCAATGTCGTCCCTACCGAGGAAATTCTTAAGTGAAGCCATCATGTTAAGGTCAGGAGGAACTTTTTCTTAGCCCTTTTTGCTACCATCTCTGCAATGGTGCCATGGCAAATGTACACATTTCCATGCCTATCCTTAGTTAAGGCACCTAACACATGCATGGATTTGCGCTGTTAACACCCTCCTTAGTCCATCTGCTAAACATAAACCCACTAGCAATCAAACGGCGCTTTTACCCCTTCAGAGCAAAAGCCAATCATGAGAAGCCATCTTCATGCAACCATCATCGTTTTTTCTGATTAATCCTCACCCAGTCTACAAACTGTAAACTCTCCTGTAATCAACCAGTTCATTTACTTCCCAGTGTATGCTATATATGATTAAAGACATTAAAGCAAGTAAGTCACTTTTTAGTTGTAATGTGTCCAGGCTTTACACTGCAGCAAGGTAAAAACGACAGAAAGAAGCAATTTAAAGTTAGTATTAATGCTGTGATCTTGGGCTGCTGAAAAACAGTGTGCAGAATGTAAAAGCATGAGGTAAAGCATAATTAACATTTAAAGGTACACTGGCAACCACCTCAGTCAAATAATAAATGAAACCCAGAACTGTGGTAAATTATAAATTATAAAAACGTTTATTTGCTTAAAGGTAACCAGTGTACTTGTTCTCAGGGCTAAAAGTTACTATTTACTGAAAGCATGCAAGCCATTTTTCACTTCTGGGAGATAACAGATAAGAAAAGAAGAGACAGCAATCTGTGTAAGTGGAAACACAGGCTTCAACATGGGTTTTAACATGAGTAATAAGAAGTTATGTACTCACCATAATGTTCCATGTTTGTTGTCCATCTCGGACTTCATTCTGTGTTGGTTGGGTTCGGAACCAAGCATCGGTTCCGACTCAGCCTAATTCAAAAGCTTGAGAGCTTCCACTGGCTCGAGGCTATACCCTATCCTATGATGCTCAGGGAAGATTACCCAGATCTTACTGGCAAGTGAAAACACTATTTTTTACCAATGGTTAAGCCAATAAGTCTAGACAAGACTCAGAAGAGATTCAGAGACTCTATAATCGAATTACAGTAAGAAAAAGTCTGCCTGGTCCTCCCGGAGGGAAGGCAGGGGAAGGAGGGTGGGAAGCAAGAATGAAGGCGAGATGGACAACAAACATGGAACGTTATGGTGAGTACATAACTTTATAATGTTATGTTGTCTTATCTCGCCTTCATTCTGTGCTGGTTGGGACAGCGTCCCTAGCACCTTCTTTCTTACATGGCTCAAGGGAAAATACTCTTCAGAACAGTGGACCCAAAGGAGGCCCTGTTCCTGGAGGCCAAATCTACTTTGTAATGAATAATAAAGGTATGAGGCTTTACCCATGTTGCTGCTGCACAAATGGAATCCATGGAAAGCCTAGCCTAGAAGATGGAAGTTGCAATAGCTCTTGAGGAATGGTCCTTCACTTTGCCTGGTAACTGTCTATTCTGGGCATTTTATGTGTAGGAGATACAGTCTCTGTGAGCCACTTACAGAGTGTGACCTTAGACAATAGAAATCCTTTCGTTTTGTATGAAAAGGACACAAAAAGTTGGCCCGACTTTCTGAAATCTTTAGTTCTATGCATGTAGAAACACAATTGTCTATGCACGTCCAGTTGGTGTAAATCTATATTCTGCCTTGTTGCCATAGTTTGGGAAAAAAACTGTTAAGTCAATGGATTGACTTAGGTTGGTCTCTGAGCACACTTTTGGTAGAAGAGAAGGGCAAGTCTTTAAGGAAACTATCTTTGTGAAAAATTATGTATGGAGAATGTATAGAGAAGGCTTGAAGTTCAGACACTCACTTGGCAGAGGTTATGTCCACCAATAATGCTGTCTTCCATGACAAAAACTATGTCACATGATGAGGCGGGTTCGAAAGGAGATAGAGTTAAAGAGGATAGAACAAAATCTAGGTCCCATGGATTTGGAGGTTCTTTCAGTGGAGGTCTTAGTAAGAAGGTACCTTTTAAAAATGCTTTACGGAGTCTGAGACATGATTTTTAGTCCCGCTTCCCAACATGAAAATTCAATATAGCGGCTAACTGTACTCTGTAGCCGCTGCCGCACCTTTGTTAGAAAGTTTAGCCAGAAAATCTAATGCTGCTGTGACAGGAAAGGGATCTATGCTGTTTTTGGAAGCCCAGTGTGAAAATCTTTTCCATTTGGTAGAGTAGAATTTTCTGGTTGAAGCTTTATGAGAGGAAATCGATACATGTCTAACTGCGGGGGGGGGAGGGGTGGGGGGGTATCATGGAGCCTGGCTATTTGTGGAACTGGAGCAGCCAAGCTGTCAATTGTAGGGTATGTATCAATGGATGGAACATTCCCGATGAAAGAGTCAGAAGGTATGGAACTGGGTCCACAACGGTTCCTCCTGGAGATGGGGGTCACAAAAAGAGGAACCAAATTTGCCGAGGCCAGTATACAGCAATGAGAATAACTGTGCTCTTCAACATGTAGGCTTTCTGAAGAACCTTCAGTATCAGGGGAAAAGGGAAAGCATAAAGTAGTCCCGGGGGGCCAATCATGTACAAGTGCATCCCTTGGTGACTGTCCTGGAGGGGGGAATGAGGTCAAAGTAGCTGCTGCATTTGGTGTTCATGGACATGGCAAAAAGGTTGCAGCAAGGGTGGCTCCATTGGCGGAAAATCTCTTCCGCAACTTCTTGTTTTATGGACCACTCATGAGGCATCAAAATCGCTCTGCTAAGTTTGTCCGCTATCACGTTGGATTTCCCTGGGATGTGCGTTGCTGTTAGAAAACGTTGAGAAGAGATTGCCCATTGTCATACTCTCTCTCGACATAAGGGGTAGGATATGGTCCCTCCTTGTTTGTTTATATACCACACTACTGACATGCTGTCTGTCTGAATTACAATTGTTCCTATTGGAAGAGAGTCCTGGAATGCTTGCACTGCGAACAGCACCGCTCTCATCTCTAGGACATTGATATGCAAGTGGTTCTCGTGTTCTTGCCAAATGCCTTTGACAGTCTTTCCCAGATAAAGCCCCCCCATCCTATCCGAGAAGCATCCATACCAACCGTCAGCCTACGGTCAACTGAGTCAAATGAATCCACCAGCGTAGGTCCCTTTTGCAGGATTCTGTGATTATGATCTTATACGAGTGGTAGATCTTGCATGGACCACTGGGAAAAAAGCAGCCACTGAAGAACTCTCATGTGTAAATGTGCTAGAGGTATCAAAATTGTTGCAGCTGCCATGGTACCCAGAATCTGCAAAACAGTTTTTACCTGAACTTTCTTCTTGTATAAAAGGTTCTTTATTTGAAGGTGTAAAGACTGAATCCTCTCGGGAGTAAGTTTGGCCAACACCCCCCCCCCCCCCCGAGTCTAATTCTGCACCTAAGAATATAAGACAGTGTGATGGCAACAAGGCAGATTTTTTAAAATTTACTGCAATGCCTAGTTGGGAACACAGGAGAATGGTTTTGTTCCTTGCTTTTATTAGCAGGTGCTTGGTGGTGGTGGTGGTTAGGTGCCAGTCGTCTAGATATGGAACCATATGGAATCCTAGACACCTCAAGTGAGCCGTAACTATTGCCATGCATTTGGTGAACACTCTGGGGGCTGTAGTGAGACCAAAGGGCAGAGCTCGGAAATGGTAATGACTGGCTCCCAGCTGAAAGTGCAAATGTCTCCTGGATCGCCTATTTTTTACATGGTAGTATGCATCCTGCAGATCTATCGAGCACATCCAATAGTCTTTCCCCAGAAAGGGGAGTATCGACTGCAGTGTCACCATCCAGACCTTGGACTCATTTACTCTGCTGAGATCCAGAATGGGCCTTCAGTCCCCTGTCTTTTTTGGGACTAAAAAGAATCTTGAGTGAGTTCCGGATCCAATTTGGTCTGCAGGGACATTTTGGATTACTTTTTTCTAACAACGTTTGTACCTCTAGAGTTGCATAATCCCTTTGACTAGGTGGAACATCTGAGACAGATTGTTTTTCTGATGGGGAAGAGGAAAAGGGTATGTAATTAAAAAAAAATAATGTCTTTTGACTTTTCCCGGGTTAGGGGTCACCACAGCGGAGCTTCAGTCTGCTGATTGGCAGTGGACTTTTTACGGTGCCGAGTTGCCAGCCCGCTACTCAACCTTCAAAGAAGGCACAGCCATTCACACACGCACCTAGCATGTCTTTAAATGTCACTCAACCGCGGGGAGGAAAAGGGTATGTAATAACCTCTGGATATGATCGTTTGTACCCATTTGTCTTGTGCAATTTCTGGCCAGGTGTTTGGTTACAATGACAAGCAACCCCCGACTGCCTCCAGAGACAAACAGCCTCCTCTCAGGAGCGCTGAAAGGGCTTTCCAAGGAAGGAGTCCCTGTCACCCTGGTTCAGTGGACCCCCTCTGCCCCGAGATCGGCATCTTCCATTTACTTTCCCCTCTGCCCCTAGGGGAAGAATCATCACATGCATCAGGAAAAACTCTTTGGGACTTGCGGAATCACATCTTTTCCCCCTTCAGACCTTTGGGATAAGGTCTAGTGGGAAGGGAAAAACAGACTCTCACGGCAGAGTCTTTCCCTCCTGTTCACACCTGGTCAAGTTCTCTAACTTTGGGCCCAAACAAGGATGAGCCATCAAAGGGGGCGTTAATGAAGGAAGACTTGAAGGGTTCAGCAAAATTATATAAGCACATCCAGGAATGTCTCCTTAAGGAAATTCTTGTACCCACTGCCCTGCTCACTCCATGGGCCACGTAAGAAATCAGTCGCAAGGAAGATTTTACAATGGAGTTTAATGTGGAGAGCTGCGAGGAAATCTTACCTGAAACCCCTGCAGCTACTGTACCTTGAAGGGCATTTCCTAGCTCTTTTAGGAGATCCCTCTGTAGTCTCATAAAATGGGTTAGGAAATTCAGCGATCTAAGTGTAAATGCTGCTGAAGAAAAAGTACACTTACCATACGTCTCCGTCATTCAATACTTTGTTCGGTGGATGAACAGATGAGGAAGTCTCTGACAATTCCTTCTTTGTGGCCACCACCACTACCCATAGCATCTACTGGGACACCCTTGCTGAGAAAACCTTTTTCTGCAGCTGCTGCAATGAATTTGTTTGGACTCCTCAGAACAGATTCCACTGACTCTGGAGAGCCCCACGCCTTCTGACTAATTACATTCATCAACTGAACAAAAGGCAAAGTCACCCAAGAGGTGGAGGGATAAGACCCAAAAGCTTCCAAGTGCACCAACTCATCCTCAGAAGGATTGGAGGGCTTTCAGCCACCCCTATGCTTAAGAATCTCCAGGATGTCTGCAAAAGAGACATCTTCAAAGGGCGACTGTGGGGACCCTTCTGACTCATCCAGATCGGTGTCTGAAGTGACAGACTCATACAGCGAGTCTATGTGCTTCCTCTTGCACAAGCTCTTCGAAGGACCTCCTCAGAGGAGTACTCTGGGGAAGTTTCAGAAGAGAGAGTTTCGCCCACAGGGGCTACCTGGGGCTTTATGTCTCTGCGCTTGGGGGGTAAGCGATGGTGCTGACACCGACAAAGGTGCTTTTGGGGGAAGAGTACTTGAACCAGACAGTGGTGCAGTCTGAGGTGACAGCACTCTCTCCATCAGCTCAAAAGCCCCCTCACCCCGCTCCGAGGAGTTCCCTGTCTCTGAAGAACCGAAACAATTACCCCGAAGCACAGCGGTTGGTTCCAAAGCCAATGTAGGAGCAGAGCTCAACTACATCAAAGCCACGAGAGGTAGAATAGGCTCGGACAGCTGTCCGATCAGACTCTCCTCCCTGGACCCGAAGGGAGAGTGTCGGCTCCTAGACTCCTCGAATTCCAATGGAACCAAGGAAGTCAGAGCAGATGGAACTGACAATCCTGTTGGAGGTTTTGCTGCCAACGGTTCCACTGTGATTAGATCCAAGTGCTCCGGCTGCGAAACCCCAGTTCGGGTCAGATGAGTAACCGAAGAGTTAGAAGAGGTCTTTGTCGGCTCTGCTTTTTTCTGGGTTGTAGTCAACAGAAAATTTAGCCAATGTTGGTGTCCAAAAGAGTCTCCTCACCACTCGCGCCACATCAATGTCCGATAAACTTCTGGAGGATCAGGAGGATATGGATGGAGATCTTGCCTTTTGTAGGATTGGAGATTTTAGAATCGGAATTACCGACTCCGAAAAGGATACTCAATCAGCTCCAGGACTGCAATTGGAGTTCATGAGAGAGACTTTTTGGAACCAAGAGCTCTTGGCCCTGAGCCAGATCGTATTAACATTTTCTTTAGGTGACTCCTAAGTTGGAGCCGAGGTCAAAGTTCTTTTGCCCAACTTCTCTGATTTAGAAGGGGATTTGTCAGATTTAGATTTAGTGCTCAGAGTCCCTTCTAGAGCCTCTGTAAAAGGATTTTCAGTAGGCCTCTTAAAATTAATTTGTTCCTGAGCTCCAGCAACACCCTGGAGCTAAATGCATGTCAAAAGGAGCAGGACTCTTGTAGGTGGAGGTCACCCAGGCAGTAAACACAACTGGTGTGCCAGTATGCGAGGGACATTTTATGGCTGCATTTGTCACACTTTTTGAAACCTGACAGTTTTGTTTCCTTAGAATCCTTAGACATATTGAGGCTACACAAAAAAATAACTCTAAGAAGTAGCTTAAGAGTTTTTCAACACCCAGAAGATAGGACTATCAATACAAAGTTTAACAACATATAATTAAGATTGACAATCTACAGAGAAAAAAAAAAGAACTCTAAGCAGTAACCAGTTAATCAAAATGGAAACTTATCAATACTATTTATATATATATTTTATTTATTTTTCTTAAGGGGAAGTAGTCCTCTAATTTAAATGGACTTCCATTAAAAACAACAAAGGGAGCAGTCCTCTAGCTTAAACGAACTCCCCCAATAAACAACAGGAAAGAATAGGAAAGGGAAGGGGAACAGCTTTCTAAGTTAAATGGGCTGTCAGGAGCCCTCTAACTTAAGAGTTATCTTTTAAGGATACAACAATCTAAGGATAGGTTTAAATGACAATAATACAACAGGCCTAATGAATGAGGACAGCCAAAAACCACAAACAGAAAAAAAAAACAGCCAAGTAGCGGATTGATAACCTTGCTAGGCACCAACTGTAAAACATTGCGAAATAACTAAATTGTGGAAAAGGAAAAATATAAATAAGAAAATTTTCACTTAGCCAGGAGCCAGTATGGAAGTCATCCAATCTGCTTGAGTGGCAAACAAGATCTGGGTAAACATCCCTGAGCATCACATGGGATAGGGTATAGCCTTAAGCCAGTGGAAGCTCTTGAGCTTTTGAATTAGGCAGAGTTGGAACCAATGCTCGGTACCGAACCCAACCAGCAATGAATGAAGGTGAGATAGGACAACATAACATTATTAATTTTAGAATAGGTAATGCAGCAACTACCAGTTGGTGGAAACTACTCCTACTGGGAGGGGGAAACTTTGCTTTTTTGAAAATACACATAGTTTTGCATGTTTGCTGGAAATGATCACTAACTGGGGGATACTACTCTTACTGGGATGGGATAAACTATTTTTTGAAAATGTATATAGTTTTGTATGTTCACTGTAAGAAAAAGGAGACAGAAAATACTGAAAGAATAGTTAGGGTTTTTTTGTTTGCATGAGTGTTTTCATCAAAGTAAAAAAATCTTCAAACGGAGATGAAGAAACAACTACATAAGAGATATGTCTGCCAACTATTACAGTGTGCATGCAAGCTAAAAGTTGGAAATATACATTCAAAAAAGTTGTCATGCATAATAGGTGGGATTTATAGCTTTTTATCATTATTATTCTGTCCATATTATAACAGGAATGTAAATAACTTCACAAAGACACACAAAACGAGTTATTAAATTACTTTATGAAGTGTAGAGTAAAACAGCATTTCTGAATAGAAATGAGCACGTTAATTTGACAAAGGATTACAAAGTAGACCTACAGCAGAATACCAGGGACAAAGGGAAGGGGAAGTAATAATACTGATTGCAAGAGAGGCTCCAATTATGACCTAAGAGGGGAAAAATAGGCAATAATGGAATATTTGCTACAGTTACTGATCAATGGCAGCAGTGGAGGATTATGCTGGCATTTATTTATATTCTACCTAAAACTATTATGGAACTTGAGAGAATTCTGGGAAAAAATCCATTTTCAGCAGGGAATACTACTTACAAGTTGGGACTGGAACTGGATTTGCAATAACAAGGCTGCATCAGGAAGACCTTGAAGGAAAAAATAACATGAGAGAGTATATTTTTAAAGAAATACATGAGAATATTTGGTATGAAAGACATGAATTCAGTAGCAGGAACTCGTACATAATTTACATATTATTCCCCAATTTACAATAACGGGTAGACTGGACAGAAAATATATTTCATAGAATCATATGTATGAAATTAAAAACTCTGATACATATCCAATAACTACTTCAAATCAGCCAACAATAAAAATAAGATAAAGATGTAGAGTATTTGAGTAAAAACGAGACATTGGTGCTTTTCTACTTACTGTAAAAGATTTTTATTCTAGAAAATCTTGCTAATCTTCCAATGGAGCTATTTGTCTAGGAAGTCGGGTTCTTCTTAAGCTCCTCTGGTTAGGTAGATAGTTGAGCATCCATGCTTCCAGCTCTGTATAGGCAGAGGATGGAGCGGCTCCTGTGGAACAGAAACTTTTAAAAAGCTGCAGGGCCGGATGCCACGGCTGCGATTCTGCTGTATCCAGTACCTGTCAGAATGAAAAATATATTTAATTGAAATTCTTAAATGCTCGTTTATTAAAACTTTTTTTTTTTTTTTTTTTTTTTTTTATCTAGGCAGTCTCAGGGAAGCACACTGATTATGGTCTTCTTTCACAAGTTTTATTCAATCTCACTTGTAGTGGATATGTATAAGTAGTAATTTGAACCCTGCTCAGTGCTAAAAATCCGTTTGAACTCTGCACTATATATTGCCTATAATGGGGGTGCTGTCCTGGGCTGCCAACCAACCAGTTTGTGTGGCATGGATTTTATTTATTTATTTATTTTTTCCAAAAGTATGGTATTAAAATCATGTGAAATTTACTGTAAAATTTGACAGGGAATCCCAGGGCACGCCAACAACACGTCACCACTTCATAAATAAAAGCCACAATTAATCACACACCCACACAAACTGGCTGGTTGGCAGCCTGGGACACACCCCCATTCTAGGCAATATATAGTGCACAGTATAAACAACTTTTTAGCACTGAGCAGCACTTGACTGACTTCTACATTTCCACTATAACGGAGACTGAATAAAACTTTTGAATGAAGAACAGCATCAGTGTGCTTTCCTGAGACTGCCTAGATAAAAGTTTTAATAAACAAGCATTTAACAATTTGAATTAAATGTATTTTTCATTCCCACAGGTATTAGATACGGCAGAACTGCAGCCGTGGCTTCAGGCACTAGAGTTTAAGTTTAAGTTTTTGTTCCACAAGAGCCACTCCCATCCTCCGCCTATACAGGGCTGGAAGCACAGACGCCTGACCACCTACCTAACCAGATGAGCTTAAGAAGAAAGTACAGTTGTGTACACTTACCATAAATGTAGATGTTCGAGTGTATTCACTGCTGCAGTCATTATATTTGGGTAATCTGCTGGCAGGTTGCCCTCAGTCGGCCTGAATAACAAAGTCTTGGGTACTGCGTCGGTTGCGGTCTCCTCTTCCATGACGTCAGGGGTATAAAACATGCAGCTGACGCCATTTTATTCAGTTTTTCTTGCCCCAGATGTCAGCTGCCCTCCAAATGGGGAACAATATATATATATATCTATATATATCTATATATATCTATATATATATATATATATATATATATCTATATATATATATATATAAAAAAAAATAAACAGTAAAAATATATAAATGCACTTTTAGAAACAAACTTTACCTTCATCTAAAAGCAAATATACCACAAAGGCTCTTGTGTATAGTGAAGGAAAGAAAAGGTATAGAAAGGGGGATGGCGGGTGGGTAACCCGGACTGCAACAGTGAATACACTCGAACATCTACATTTATGATAAGTGTACACAACTGTACTATGTTCTTCGTGTTTCACTGTTGCAGTCATTACATTTGGGTAGAATTCCAAAGCTATGGATGGGAGGATGGAACTAAACAGCATTAGGAGCAGCTATAAGGCCCTGCAGAACTGCAGTGGCAAAGCCTGCCCTGGATTTCGAGAACAGAGGCAAATGATAATGCTTTGTGAAGGTATGAATAGAGCTCCAAGTAGCAGCTTCTAGAATGTCTTTGGCTAGAACCCCTCTGAAAAAAGCTGCTGAAGTAGAGGCAGCCATGGTGGAATGTGATCTTATCCCCTTGCGCACAGGTTTACCATGGTGCAAATAGCAGAAACTAATGCAGTGGCTTATCCACTTAGAAATAGTCTGATTTGATATAGCCTTCCCCTCTGACCCTGCAGCAAATGCTACCAGCAGTTGCACATACTTTCTTAGAGATTTGGTCCTGTTTAAGTAGAATCTTAGTTGTCTGTGTACATCCAATGATTGCAGAATCTGCTCCCCCTTGTTTTGTGGATTTAGGTAAAATGTTGGCAGGTGAATGGTCTGGTTAAGAGCCACACTGGATACCACCTTAGGCATAAAAGAAGGATTGGTCCTGAGGGACATCCTGTCCGGGTAAAATATAACAAAAGGCTCCACTGTCATGAGAGCCTGTAGTTCTGAAACTCTTCTTGCTGAAGTGACTGCCAAGAAAAAAGCTGTTTTCCAAGATAGAAATTTTATATCTGCAGTAGCTGCTGGTTCAATAGGAGGCAGGGTGAGTTTTTCCAGCACAAAACTGAGGTCCCATGCAGGAGTTGGTGATCTTCTGGGAAGCCTTAAAGTTCTGGCCCCTCTAAGATACTGTTTAAGGAGAGGATGAGAAAAGAGGGGAGGCTCTGTTGTAATGAGCCGAGATGGCAGAGGCATGGATTTTTTTATTGAAGAAAATGACAGGCCCTTGTCAAGCATCTCAGTCACATATTGTAAAATCTGAGGAATATTGGGCTTTGCTGTGTCTGTTCCTTGTGCTTCGTTCCAAGCACAGAATCCCTGCCATTTATCAGCATAAGATTTTCTAATACTAGGCCTTCTGGCTTCCAAAATGACATCCATCACAGATTTACTGAGAGGTGTTGTTTGAATAATTAGTTGATCAGCCATGCTGCAAGATTCAGAGTTTGGAGTTGAGTGTGCAGAATTTGATAGTTCTGCTGAGACTGTAGATTAGGTACTTGAGGCAAATACCATGGAGGAAGCTGAGACATATTCCTTAGAAGTGGGTACCAGTGCTGGCGAGGCCAGTCCGGAGCAACTAGGATAATTTTTAGTTTTTCCTATTTGACTTTTAGTAAGACCATGTTGAAGACTTGTGGATCCAGTTTCCACTTGTGAGGGTCCATAAGATTTCTGCTTAGGTTGCCTGCCAGAGTATTTTGTTTTCCTGGCAGGAATTGTGCTTGAAGATGTACTTGGTAAGTCAAGGCTGTGTCCCACAATGCCATGGCTAGTCTGTAAAGGGGGTAGGAATGTGTACCCCCCCTGCTTGTATGTACCACATAACCGTGGTGTTGTCCGTCTTTATCAGTATTTGTCCTGGATGAAGCAAGTCCTTGAAGGCTGTCAAGGCATTCTGAATAGCTAGCATCTCTTTCTGGTTGATATGCAGATGCATTTGGTTTGGGCTCCATTTGCCCAGAATGCATCTCACTGCTAGGTGGGCCCCCCCAAGCATAGTCTGATGTGTCCGTACTTAGGGTTTGGGTGGCAGGGGGTAGAGTGAATGACAGTTCCTTGTTTTGGTGACATGTCTCTGCCCACCAAAGAAACTCCTGTTGTAGGAAGGGAATGAGGGGAATCAACGTTTCCAGACTGTGACAATGTTGACTCCATAAACTTTTTAGGTACCATTGAAGCTTCCTCATATGCAGTCTCACATGTGGAATTAGTAGAATGCAGGATGCCATGAACCCCAAAGCCTGCAGAATTCGTCTTGCAGATAACTTGGTGTTTGTTGCCATTTGTTTGAACTATGTTGTCAGTTGCCTTCGTCTGTCTGCCGTGAGGTAAGCCATCTGGGCAGTTGTATTCAAGCTTGCACCCAGGAATGTAATTATTTGAGAGGGTAACAGTTGTGATTTCTTTTCATTTATGGTGTACCCTAGGCATGCTAGAAGCCTTTTTACAAATGCCAGATGTTGAAGAAGAGTGTCCTTGTCCTCTGCTTGAATGAGACAGTCGTCCAGATAAGGATACATTTGAATGTTTCTTTGTCTGCAGAACGCAATTACTGGTGCCAGGCACTTTGTAAAGAATCTGGGCGCAGTAGATAAGCCGAAGGGCAGTGCAGAGAATTGGCAATGCAATAAACCTGCTTTGAAGTGGAGGTATCTTCTGCACGATTCCCTTATTGGGATATGCAGGTATGCCTCTTAAGTCTAGAGTTATTAACCAAGCATCCCTGCCTAGCATAGGCAGTAGCTGTTGTAAAGTCAGCATTTTGAATTTTGGAATGTCCAGGAACGTGCTCAGAATCGATAAGTCCAGTACTGGATGCCATGAATTGTCTTTTTTGGGTACCAGGAAAAGTCTTGAATAAAAACCTTGTCCTTTTTCTTTTTCTGGTACTGGTTGAATAGCCCCCATATCCATGACGGGCATGACTTGTTTCTGGGCCTCTGCCCACTGGTTTTGCGGCAGATCCGGCCATTGGTTTGGAATTGGCAAAGTATGGAAATGAAATCTGTACCCCTGGGATACTATGTTTAATACCCACTTGTCCTGGATAATTAACTACCAATTATGAGCATGAAGTGCTAGTTTCCCCCCCAAGGGGGCTGCCAAAAGATAAGTGCTTGGTGATGGTAGAGGAAAGTCACTGAAACTGCTTACTGTAGGGTTGTGCTTTGTTTCCTCCAGAATTGGAGGTGGAGGCACCCCATTGCTTTGACCTGTAAGAACCCTGTGGATTGGTATCTGGAGCCTTTTCAGCGCCTGGATTTGCCTTGAGTGGCTCTGTTGGACACAGGAAAAGACCAATTTTTAGTAGGCCAGTGACTACTGAACCTGGGTGGCTGCACTTGCAAGAAATATTTTACAGTTTGCATAGATTTAGCTTTGTCTTCCATTTTCTTTAAAACCTCTTCTGCCTTATTACCAAACAGAGTATCATGCTGCAAAAGGGCATCCAACAATTTAGCTTTAACAGGATCAGCCAGATTTTGCTCCTCGAGCCAGGCATGCCTTCTAATCACAGATCCAGTAACGGCGGCCCTACAAGAGGCCTCTCCAAGGAATCAAAACCACATTGCAAAGTATGCTTTCCAACCTGTTCTGCTGAATGCAATAATTCCTGTAACTCTATTTTCCACACAATCAGAAATCAACATCATTTTCTGTTTCAATAAGCCCATGACATGCTGTTGATGTTTAAGCATATGAAACTGGCAGTTTAAGTCCCTGATTGCCAAGGTTGCAGACGTATAAACCTTCTTTCCTCTCCACTCCTCTCCTTTCCACTCACATTCATCTCATCCCTCAAAGAATGTAACTGGCATGCTCTAAAGTACTTCAGTCTAGATGACGCAGTTAAATTTTTTAATACTACCTTCCTGAACATCCTTAATTACCATGCCCCCATAAGATTTTCCAGAACCAAAGCACAACCCTCCCCATGGCTACAGAAAACCACTAAGTCAGAAATGAAAAACAGGGATAAAGCCTGGGAGCACTGGCGCAAAACCAAAACCCCCTCAACTAGACAGAAATTCCTAGAACTATGCATTAGAGTCAAAAAGCTAACAAAACAGGACAAATTCCAATACTACCAGTCTGCCCTAGACTCCTCACAACACAGCCCCAAACAATTCTGGTCCTCCATAAACTCCATCCTCCACCCAGGTAAAGTCAGTACCCCTCCTCCTAACATCCCTCACTCCTCAGAAAATATTGCTACCTCATTCAACACACACTTCACCCAAATCATACTATCACTATCTAAACAACACAACCCCCCTCCCCTCCAACCCACACCTTCAACTAGTAATCTCCCCACTGCCTTCTCTTTTTCTCCTGTACCTACCTCCAACATAAAAAAACTTAACTAAACTTAAACACATCAAATTAGCAGCAGATAACCTCCCAAGTGAATACCTACAAATGGCAGCTGATGCTCTGGCCTACCCAGTATCCATCTTGATTAACCGATCTCTGTCAGAAAGTTACGTTACCACACTGTGGAAAGTATTGCATATAATTCCCCTCCACAAAGGCGGACCCTCCGCAGAACTAACCAATTACCGCCCCAAAGCTATTCTCTCTCCACTCTCCAAAATACTAGAAAGATGCATACACTCTCAGGTCTCAGACTACCTCCTTACTAACAACCTCCTTTCCAGTACTCAGCATGGTTTCCGACCAAACCATAGCACCACCACTGCCTTACTCTCCTTTACTAACACTATCCTTCAGCATAAAAACAATGGCTCTCTCTCCTCTGCTACTTTCCTAGACCTATCTAAAGCATTTGACATGGTCCCAGACAAACAACTTATCTCTGTCCTCAATAACCTATCCTTCTCACAATCAGTCACCATCTGGTTTCAGAGTTACCTGTCTGACCGCCAACAATCCGTTGTATGGCATAATGACATATCTCCCCAACTGCCTGTCTCCATAGGGGTTCCCCAAGGATCCATCCTTGGACACCTACTCTTCTCTGTTTACACCAATAATCTAGCCTCTGCCACCAAACATGGCACACATACGCAGATGACTCAACCATCATCTGCTCAGCCCAGTCCCTACCAAAACTGCAAAAAGTCACACAGGAAGCCTTTTCCTCTGTTGAAACAAGGTTATCCGATGCCCAATTAATACTCTACCCAAACAAAACTAAACTACTCATCTTCCAACCCACCAAACATACTCAAAACAACTCTCACTTTAACATCACAGCAAAAGACAACACCACCATATATCCAACTGAACACACCAAATTGCTAGGAGTGGAAATAGACAATAAACTAAAATTTGACATTCACATATCCATGACCATAAAAAAAGTCCACAAAAAAAACTAGGAGCGTTATACAGAAATAAGCAATTTCTCACCAAAGCAGCAAAGATTTCAATAGCAAATTCCCACCTTATCTCCACCCTACTACTTTATGCCTCTCCAATACATACCAACCTAAGGCAATGCAATCTAAACAAGCTAGAGACCTGATACAACCAAATCGCCAAATTCGCCACAGGGGCATCCTACCGTAGCCACCACTGTCTCTCACTTGCTGAACTGGGCTGGCTTGAACTCCCTCGTGAACTGGGCTGGCTTGAACTCCCTCACCTCTTTCAGTGGTATCAACTCTCACTCGCCCACAAACTAGTAAACCATCCACTAAATGTCCCATCCCTCCAGAATCTACCTCCAACCCTATCTCACCACCAGACCACTAAGATCCAGCAACAAAAATCACTTGCAGATCACTAAAGCCAATAACTCTGCTGGTGAAGCACTATTCTCTTGCGCCATAGCCAAATTATGGAACTCACTCCCACCCACAATTACCTCCATACCATCATGCACCCACTTCAAAACTTTACTAAAAGCGCACCTAAAAACATGCTGGCTATGCCCTTGCGACCCCACTCTAATATCATCCAACTATCCAACCACTACCTTTCTTTCCACTCCACTAACTACTTTGATTATAGCAAGCTCAGATGCTCATAAGCATAGTACTTATTACACAGCAGGAACTTCTCATTGTAACTTTTGTTAATGTCCGTTATGTACTTCACAGATAAAGATTCTAGTTGTCTACTGATGTACTATGTTCTTCATCTGTAAATATGTTGTAAGTAATTGCTATGTTAAATTGTTAATCACTATGTAATCCAATGTAACTACTGTCTGTTTATTTTAACTGTGGAGCTTTTCTCCCCGTGCCTCCGCTGAAAATGGACCTACGTCCAGTCGGACACTCCCGGTCAACAAATTTACATAAATAAAATAAATAAATAAAATTTCCTCATCTAGCCAGCGCCCTGAAATCTCTATTAGAGGGTGTAGGAATTTTGGCTGTAGAGGCCTTTACACCCTTGGGACCCTGAGAAATAGTCTCAGAATCAGCAGCAGGATTTTTGAATAGAAATTTGTGGGAGTCAGGAACCCTGTAATATTGGTCTGGCTTACTAGGAACCGGAGGCAGAGAATCAGGAGCCATGCTTGATTCCGAAAACACAACAATGTCTAATACAGGAGGTATTGCCAAAGGCCTATGCTGAGGAAGGAGGAAATCCCCAAGCCTCTTTTTTGATTCAGAGAAGTCCTGACTCTCCTAGTGAAAAGGTTCCCTTAAAGTATGCAAAATCTCTCCAAAAGAGTAATCCTCAGAGGAGATGCAGATGGGATGGATTCCTCTACATCAGAATCTTCATAGGGTGGAATAGAATCAGAAGAAATGGAAACCTGATCTGAAGATTCATAATCAGTGCCTTGCCTAGGCCTCTTATAGCGGGGGGGGGGGGGGGGGGGTTGGGAACCCGTGATCAAGGTAATTAAATCCTCAGCCATTTTGATCATCTATTTTTTTTAGGCATAGGGGCCTGAGCACGTGGCTCATGCGTCAGTTTTTTAGACATAGAAGAGGTTTTTGACCTTGTTCTTGTTGCTGGCATCAGTTTAATTGAGGCCTGAAAACACCCTCAGAAGCCGGTGCCTGCTCAGTGGCTCCGGACCCATCCAAGGGAGAGACATCCACAGGTGCAATAGTCTGAGAATCTCGCGGCATACTGGTCTCTGAATGGGTCTCGGTAGAGGCCTGCGACTCAAAAGTAGCAGGTATCAGGGGCTGCGAAAGTGTCTCATTGAGTACCGGCAAACCAGCAAGACTGGCTTAGTAGAAGCTTCATCGTCGGTTTTGCACCTCGACGGTCTGTCTCTTTCTTTGTGTTTTTTTGTGAACTCCGGTAGTCGGATTGCTAATCGATGACATTTCAAGATAATTAAATCCTGAACCAAAATATTTAGAAGCAAAAATATACAGACTCTTAATACTGTGTTGATTAAATCTAGCACAAAACCGACAGCAAGGCACGTTGTGATCTAGGCCTAGGCAAGAATACAGTACAAATGAAAATCTTTATGAGGTATTTGCTTCCCACAAGTAATGCAATTATTAACTTTTACTGACATCGGTAAGGAGCAAGAAAAAGTTTCCCCAACAGGGTACTTAGCTTTAGTTTGAAGACTTTGGTTCTGAAACTTGAATACGAAAATTTCAGGAGTCGGCCGACTGGCACTTGCGAACTGCTTCTGCTTTGGGCACCGCGCGTCAAGGAAGACGGAATAAAATGGCGTTGGCTGCATGTTTTATACCCCTGACGACCTGACGTCATGGAAGAGGAGATAGCAACTGACGCAGGACCCAAGACTTTGTTATTCAGGCCGACTGAGGGCAACCCTCCAGCAGATTACCCAAATGTAAAGACTGCAACAGTAAAACACGAAGAACATCCTGGGCTCCTAGACCAATCCTCCATTGGAGGATTAGTGAGATTTGCTAGAATAAAAGTTTTTTCCCCCACAATCTAGAGGGGTCATTCTCGCATTCTGCAATGCTGCTTGGCTCTCTCTTCAGAGTTACTGCGCAAGAGGAATTTAAGGAACAGGCAGCAGAAATGATTTAAGAGTTAAGGAAGACAACATTTTCTTCATAAGGATGGTTAGTGAGTGAGATGCAATGAAAATAGAGGTAAAAAATGTGGCAGAAATGAGAGAGAAAGACATATGGGAAAGAAGTGTAGCTATCATTCTAAGCCTTTTGGTTTAAGCACTTGGGCTTCAGACCAGTTGTTTTACATTAAGGTTTGTGGTCTGCACTCTTGTGGGAGGGAAAGGCTGAACTCTGCCTTTCTGAGCTGGGAATTTCTTGTTAGAGGCTTATAGTGACTGCATATTTGAACTGTTTCTTACTGAAATTGGTGTGCCTTGTTTGCTGTCGCATAAACTAGATTCAGGCATGCTGAATCTAGCTTTGTTTGTATAACTTGAGCACTAATCCAGGCCTTCTTTTTTGGAGAAGGTTCCCCTGCACCCCAGTGGCAGGAATGTGTAGTTAGAACTTGTCTGACTGAAGACTACAGGAACAGGGCTCAGTTTTGAGATTTTTTTACTGGTTAATTGGGTAATTTGTTTAAAAGCCTTTTCAGATTGCTTGTAGTCATCTAAAGCTGTTTTAAGTGTATTTTTACTGTTTGTAGTCGTTTAAAGCTGTTTTAAGTGTATTTTTTTTTACTGTTTTTGCCTTATTTTTTTCAAAAAAATTTTTTTTTTCCTCGTTTCCCACCAGTTTTCAGGATAGTGCTGAATTCAGGACTGTGTTACACGTTTCTGAGTTGCCCATACCTTACTTGGATAGGAGGTTTCTCTGTTCACCTGTGAGAGAGGGAGCTTTGAGCAGCCATCTGTCCCTGGAGGAGTGGTTCCAGCCCAGAAGTTAGTAGTTTATAAGCCATTTTGGGCTAATTTCTCTCTCTTTCATTTCCCTGCTGTAAAAACCACGTTTGCACAATTTTGCATGTCCGGGCAGTGCCGGTTAGCTAGGGCTAAATTATTCCTGGCTCCACCAGGTCTCCTCTTCACTTTTTCCCTTGAAAGTAGTCTAACCCTCAACCTAAGCACTTAAAAAGCATCCTACAGTCCAGCACTTGCTCAGACCTAAAAGCAAGCACTAATATACCCCGAAACTTGACTGCCCAGCAGGGCAAGGCTCGTTATTCACCCCTCACCAACCAAGCGACTAAGCAGCTCAACCTACTATTCAGGCATGACCAAAGGGCAATTTCAGGTATACTCTCCAGTCCAAGCTGGTGAACCTGGGTATCCTGAGGCAATGTTACAACTGCCTCATGTACACAGACAACCCTCTCCTCCTACCACAAAACATTAACATATGTGAGAGATGCAATTATATAGCTAAATTGGAGGCCAAGCTCTCTCCACCCAAGACTGGAACAGGCAGTCATGAGGAGAATGTGAACACTTGCACCACACCTCCATCCTCACATAGACATACTAAACTAGCACTGGCAAAAAATACACAAATACATAAAATCATACTCGGTGGCTCTAACTAAAAACCTGCAAAAGCATCAGAGACCTCCAAAGCAGACACCCAAAAAACCTGCACCTCCCGTCATAAACCAGACAACACACAAAACACAAAATCAGTGTGCCGCACAATCACAGTCCTTAAGGCAAAATAACATACCTAACACACTAGTAATAGGCGACTCTATAGTCAGGCACACTGATGTTCCACTTACTAGGCTGGACAAGGAAAAGGTTACTGTTAGCTGCCTGTCGGGAGCCAGAATCCGCCACAACGCAAGCACTCAGGTCACTCCAGAACAAGTACAAATATGACATTGTCATTGTTCGTGTTGGTGTGAATGACCCAAGACGTACCTCCCTGGACTACATGAAAAGAAACATGGAAGAGCTCTGTGATCATGTAGCCCAGGCGGGCATGACCCTGACCCCGAGTAGCATCCTGCCCTCACCAAGAATGATACCGCAGTATAAAGAAAAAATAATCAATTTCAACAACTGGCTAAGCTTCTGGTGTCAATCAAAGGGGATCCAGTGTCTGTCAGCCTCGGACAACATGCTCGACAAGCCTCGTTGCTTCACAATAGATGGCTTGCACCTGTCACCCCTAGGCTTTCGAATGCTGGCCAAGGCTCTTGCTGCCTCCATACTGCCTTTTTTAGGCAAGGCTCAAAAGTCAAACCCACCTCTGTAAACAGCACAAATAAAAAAAACGAGGGTTATGCTACTCAATGCCAGGAGTTTAAAATCTCAAAATGCACGCGCTCTAAGCACTCCTCAATATGGAGAACGTCAACATCTGTGCAGTAACTGAAACCCAGTTCAAGGCTCCACAGAGCACCCCAGCACTACCAGGCTACAACTCATACCACACATTTCGGCCACAGAAATGGACCGAAATGCAAAAGGAGGGGGTGTATCCATATTCATCAAGGATACCTACACCTCCAGGTTAGTGGTGCAGCATATCTCTGAGATCATTCATGTGCAACTAACATCGGGCAAATCTGCAATGCAAATTGTGGCCTGCTACAGATCACCCTCCATGACCCAGGGCCACCATTCCACCTTTCTGGAGACACTGGAAAACATGAATGTCCTACCGAACACCCTGATATTGGGTGATTTCAATTACCCTACCATTAACTGGGAAAACTACTCAAGTGCAAACTCACAGGTCCAGCGCTTCCTGGAATTTATCAACTCAAATGCTCTGGATCAGCTGGTAAACTTCCCTACCAGAGGTGAAAACATATTGGACCTGGTCATCACCGACATGGGCAACATGTGTTCCCCACCACAGGTCAACCAGTCACTGGTTAGATCAGACCATAAACTAATCACTCTGAATGTCCACACCACACCACCACCCCCAACCAAGGAAACCACAGTGAAAAACTTTTCTATAGCAAACTACACCTTACTTAAGACAGAGGTGGTAAGTTTCACAGCCCCCACGCTAAAGGATAACAGTGTCCAAGATGCAGGAACCTTTACAAATGCACTCTATGAGCACGTACAAGGATGCATGGATCCATCCCTACCAAAACCAAGACTCACTCCCCTAAGAGAAGGAAACCAGTCTGGTGGACCCCTGCCATAAACAGGCTATACAATAAAAGGAGGAAACTAGTTCAGAAAAAAAGCAAATACCAAGAAGGAAAGACATCCCTGATCAGTATCAGTAAGAAATTAAGGTCCCTCATAAAATCATCCAAGGCTAACTTCAAAAGAAAAATAGCCAAGGATTCGAAAGATAACACCACAAAGCCTTCTTTAGCTATGTCTATCTATCTAAGTGGCAATTCACAGATATGCTCTGAGCTAGTGCAAAATAGCACAAAATATACTCAACCTACTGATACTGCCAACATCCTAGCAGATAGATTCAGTGGAAACGTCACCCCCCTCTCACCCCCAAAAGGGCCCACAACAATACCGGAAAAGTGCAGTGTCCTGGAAATCACAGACGCACAGGTGAAAACAGCCCTTTCAAAAGCCAAAAGCACAGCGTCAATGGGGCCAGATGGTGTCCCAGGCTGCATCTTGCATGAACTACAGAACGAAATAACCCCCACCTAAACACACTGTTCAGCCTCTCCACAGACTACGTGCCCATAGAATGGCGCACAGCAACAGTTATTCTGCTCCACAAAGGAGGGGCCACAACTGACCCTGGTAACTATTGCCCCATAAGCCTGACTAGCCTGGTCTGCAAGGCTACGGAGTGCATCATCATGGAACTCAAACAAAGACATTGGGAACCTCCAAACACTTGACCCGACCCAGTTCGGCTTTGTTAAGGGCAGATCATGCCTACTAAACCTGGTTGACTTCTTCAAGACAGTCACCAAGGCTATAGATGAGGGGAAGGGTGGTTCACACAGCCTACTTTGACCTCACCAAGGCTTTTGACACCATTCCCCACTCAGGAATTATTGAAAAACTCAACAGCCTGAACATAAACCCCTACGTCACGAGATGGGTTGCCAACTAGCTTACAGACAGAACTCGCATGGTAAGAATAGCTGGCTCTAGGTCCGACTCTAAACCAGTCAAGTGGTGTCCCACAAGGCTCAGTCCTGGGACCCCTACTGTTCGGCATATACTTCTCAGAAGTACACGCAAACATAGGAGGACTATGGCTAACCAAGTTCGCCGATGACTGCAAACTGAGAGCCATAATTGACTCTCCGGCTGACACAGACATTCTCCAAAAGGGCCTTACTGAGACAGACACCTGGTGTCAAAGTCATGGTCTCAAGCTAAATGCCAAAAAATGCATAGTCATCCTGTTTGGGAAAAACAGAACGCCCATGAATTACCACATAGGTGGCAGCCCCCTTTATACAGAAGAGGTAATAAGAGATCTGGGGATCCAGGGAGATAGTAATCGCTCCTTTGACAATCATATTGCCAAAGTAGTTAGGAAATCCTTCTGTGTGGCCCATCTAATTACTAAAGAGTTCGTATCTAGAAATAAAGAGGTTATAGTGCCCCTCTACTCGTCACTCAGACTCCTCATAGAGTACAATGCCCAATTTGGGATGTACCTCACAAGGCACTTCCAACAGCTGGAAAGACCATAAAAGTACCTCACCAAGAGGTTGGCCTCAAACATATGTCCTATGCAGCCCGAATGGAAAACTCCAACTGTACTCAGTGGCATATCGCTTACTCAGAGGTGATCTCTGCCTGACTTACAAAGCCATGTCCAACTCAGAATTGATGGACATGCTCCACCTAAAGAAATCCAAGTCACTGCGAGCCACTCGCTCTAGTGAGCTAAACCTCACCACAACAATAAACAGAACATGCTGGAGGGATAGATTCCTGTCACAGAGACTCCCCATGCTTTGGAACAAAATCCCTAACTACATTAGGCAGAGCCCCTCACTAACACTCTTTAAGAGAAACCTTGACGAGTGGATGGGTAACAGAAAATACACCCCTGGGATCACTTCATTGGCTCTTCTTGACAGAGGCTCGGTTAATTAATCAATGGGGCGGTGTAGCTGACACACTCTGGCTAGGCTTATAAATGCCCTCGGGCAGATAGCCTAGTACCTACCTATGAACCCAAGTAATATGAATTTGTTTAGAGTGTTTGACAAAGGTTAATGCATTGCAAAATAAAGGAAAACTACCAGAATAAAAAAAAAATAAATAAATAAAATAAAAAATAAAGTAGCAAAAACAGAGTGCTAAAGGGAAAACTGCAAGTTAGGGTATAGAAAATGGGCAAGAGGAGGTTGGAATTTAGTGGAGGAAATTAGTAAGGAACCAAAGTATCAGGGGCAAATAACCCAGGAGCATCAGGTAACAGAGTAGGATGAGGCTAAGCAGAAGTCTGTACGAAAGATTAGAAACTACATTCCCTTCAAGGGATTGATAATACAGTACAGGTAAAGAGGAAAGGACAGGGGAAATGTTAAGTGAAAGAACACTCGGGTAGAGTTTTTAGTTAAGTCTGGAACAGAAACTGTTGTTAAAAAGGTGATAATTACCAAGGTGTACAACAAACTGTATGATGACGTGACTATACAAATCAATCAATGGGCATTAGGAAAGACTGGGGAAAAAAGAAAGGCAATTTACAAAGGAATAATGCAAAGAAATTTGTACTGCTCTCAAGTTTGCAACAAAGTCCAGAAAGTTTAGGATTCTTGCATGTAAGTGCTTGCACAGATTTTTTTTTTATACCCCCAAGTCGATTTTAGATTTTCACTCAGGTAGACAGCAAATAATGAAGGTGTGGTAGAGAAGACAGAGGTAAACAGAAACATGTTTTTTGGGAATGAAACTGAGTTAGTAGACTTTAAAAATGCCAAACAGGGTACTTTGATATAAATAATGGGGACAAAATGGTTGTAACTAATGAAATGTTTTAAAGATGGGACATATGATCTGAATTTTCAGATACAAGGCCTTACTAAGTTTAATGTTATCTGCTGCTAAAAAAACAATTTCAAAAAAATGGGAATCAAAACCTAGACCAACTGTAACAGAAATATTGAATACTTTAAGTGAGACAAAAGAACTGGAGGTGGGATCTTTACAAAAGGGAAGGAGCAAATTACACAGAAATACATGGAATTTGTGTGAACAGTGCAACAGGAGTAATGTTCAAGTTTAAGAGAAGGCATGAAAAGAGAAAGTTACTCATGTCTGAATGATTAAAAAAAAGAGAGGTACATGTATACTGCTTGGCAATATCAATGGATACTTGATATAATTTGCTTTCTTTTCTACTAACGTAGGTATAACCATATTACTGACTTAAGTCTTCATATTTTAAAATATTGGCTTTGCGCTTATGACAACTAAAGGAAGAAAGACTAACAACACAGGTAAGAGATGGAAAAATAGGTGGATTACTTAAGGACCTGGCAAGACTGGAAAAAGTATTTACGGCATCTTACATGAAACCATACCCAACAAAATAGAGTAAGCGAGGGAATGAGGTGAAACTGAGTGGATTTTTACAGGCTAACTAACTACTGAAAAATCAATGAGACAGAGTGTAAATTTGACTAGAAACTTAACTGAGGTAATTTTAGATCAGATATAAAGAAAAAGGTGAGGGGAAAATCTCCTGGTGGGGGCAGTTTACCTATAGCACTTTGTAAAGAATTCTGTTTGATTATTTTACCAGTATTGGTTAGAATATATAATTACAAACATTGTAATATACTTACATTTTTTGCCCTTGCTCTAATGGTTTCAGTGATATTTAACAATTTTGTGTTGCATTTATTGATTTGGTTGAATTTATTACCATTTTCAGCTGCCACTTATTAAAGAAACTCCATCAGTTTGTTGCTATACTGCTCTTGGGTTGTTTTAACAGCATTCTGATCCACTGTGCTCACATATAAGCAAACCTTACCAGTTTAAAATCTTTACAGGAAATGCTTTTCATAGTCTCACACTGTTCATAGCTGCTTGAAGAGCTGCCAGTTTGTGCAGAGGATGGTAACACTGCGGGTCATCTAATAGTACACTACTAAACACACTCACTCTGACATTTAAGTGACTCTTCCCTACTCCTCCCCATCTAGAAATTGCATTTCCTTGCCTTACATATCATAGGCTAGATTTAGACCTGTTAACTCTAGACTGTTTGGTATCACTGTGCTCTTAAACCATTAAGAGGGCCTCTCTGCACCCTTGCGGCAGGTGTAGCTAAGGACCCATATGAGTTGGGGATTGCTGGAGAAAGGTTAAGTTTGGGCTTTCCCATTGGTAGTTGTGTTAAAAACTGTTTAAATTTGCCCATATACAAGCCTCGCATTTGCCCACTGCTGCTTACCTTGCAACAGAGTTTGGCACTGCCCTGTATAGATGCAAACACCTGGGAACATTACTTTTCCCCTAGAGACCTTCCAGCAGACCCCTCTCCAAGCTTCTCTGCTGAGCAGAGGGCAACTCAGTTGCACTCTAAGCAGTGTTCTCAAACGTATCATCTACAACCTACTACACACCCACTGCCTTTGCTACTCCAAGTCAAACTATCCCACTTCCTTCCTAAATACCACATTCAGAAAAACCCTGCCAGAATGTATGGTCAGCTTCCTGTCATTTCTCCTGACAGCTTGATTGATATGGACATCTTAAGGCAATGTACCAAAGGCTTCAGGTACACTGACAATCATCTACTTCTAAAGCAGACAACCACCCTATGTGAGAGATGCAAATACATTGTGGAATTGGAGTTAATTATCGCACGTAAAAACAAACTAGATATCAGAGAGGTTGTCAACACACACACTTCACCAGTCATGCAAACCTCGTCTCACACAAAATAACGTCACGATACATAAATCCACATATGGGGAGGTACTCACTAAAAGTCTACCAAAAGAAGAGACCTCCCAAAAGCACACCATCCTCACTTCTACTAGGCAAAAAGAAACCACTATACATGTCAACACATACACCCACGTCTCAACAAATAAGCCCCTAAGGCACAGCACATCAAATGTTTTGGTCACAGGCAACTCCACAGTGAGACAGACACACAGATGTCCCCCTCATCAGACTGGAGAAGAGGGTCATGGTCAGCTCCTATCAGGTGCCAGAATCTGACAAATCAAGCATGCTCTCAAGTCATTCAAGTACTGTTGTGACTCTGTCATAGTCCATGATGCAGTGAATGACTTGAGATGTACAGCTCTGGACTATATGAACAGAGACATGATGGAACTCTCCGATTGTGTGTCCCAGACAGGTATGTCCCCAGCCCTAAGCAGCATCCTACCCTCACCAAGGATAATGCTGCAACAATTGGCTTAGCTTCTGGTGTCAGTCCAGTGGGATCCACTATCTGTCATGTCAGCCTAGAAATATGGTAAACAAACCCCCATTGCTTTGCTACAGATGGTCTGCACCTGTCCCCCCTAGGTTTTCAGAAACTGGCAAAGGCTCTTGCCACCCCATAGTGCCTTTTCTAGGCAATGTCAAAACAATAAATTTTCCAACATCACAAAATTTAACAGACAAACTCAGGGTTGTGCTGCTTAACTCACTACATATGAGTAACGTATCCAGGTAAACATGCAGTTAACTCCTACTGACACCTCTAGGCATCAAATATTGCATGTTGATATTTGCATCAATAATTCCAAAAAACATGTTACGTACAAGGTTTGAAAAAAAAGAGTTTATCTTAATGCTTACACAATGGCAAACTCAATTGTATTAATATTTGACCTCTGTCTAGTGCAGATAAATAGATATTAACTGTTTTATGACAATTTATACAGATATAAATTTTCATATTTTCTAGATATCTCCACAACCAAGTTACACAGACAGAACTCCTTAGCCTCGTATGAAAGTTGTCAGCTAGATGAATAAAATGCTGCTGAAAGTATGTGTGTAACTGGAGTGGTTGCTGAGATACTGTTGTTGACAAAATATTACAAATGTAATAGTTACTGTGTTTACTATGACTTCTAAAATTTATAGTAAGACCATGAACCTCAAGAATACTACCACTATAAAAATAGTTTGTTCTGAAGAGTTTCCCCATTCATACTTCTTTCATAACTCCTATGGTTCTAGAAATATGAACATTTGTTTGAAATGTGAACAATTTGATTCCATCAATAGGCTTACGCTCTGCCCATTGGAAGTTACACTGCAAACTTCTTGAGCTTTACTGGAGTGAATGAGTTCATGGCTAGGAGTTTAAACCCAAAATGCACTTCCTGGAAGCACTCCACACCTTGGAGGATGCTGACATCCGTGCAGTAACAGAGACATAGTTCAAGGACTACAATGTCTTCCACATGCTCAGACCTCAAAACGAGTGTGAAGGAACCAAAGGTGGAGATATATCCATCTTCCTTAAAACAAAATACACTTAGACTGGTCAAACAGCATGACTATCTCGAACTACTTCATGTCCACTTAATTACTGGGAAAGTATCATACCACATCATTGCTATTTATAGATCCTCACTGTGAACCAGGATAAGCACACCGGCTACCTCAGTTTACTGGAATCCCTCGCCATACAGCCCAACACCTTCGTCATGGGAGATTTCAGCTAGCCTTCCATACACTGTGGACGTAAATGAGCAAAAAAACACTCTCACCCAGAGGTTCCTGAACTTTGTTAACTCATATGCTCTGAAACACAGTCTGCACCCCCCATTAGGGTTTCTAACGTTCTGGACATAGTACTCAACAACATGAGGGGAGGGGCACTGTATTTTCCCATGCATGATGCCCTCCATGGTTAGGTCAGACCACAAATCAGTCTCATCTGAAGTAACTACTAGAACAGACACCTGCACAGGAACAAAAATTATAAAAAAAACTTCACTAAAGCTAACTACAGCCTACTAAGTGACGGTATAAAAAAAACTTCAAACAACTAGCAATCACAGACATCAATATCACCATGCAGAAGTGTACCCAAATGCAATATACAAACACTTAAGCGACTGCATAAACTCTGCTATACCTGACCAGATAAACAGGTCTTCCCATAAAAACAAGCCACCGTGGTGGACTTAAAAGTATAAACAGATTATATAACAAGAGGAAGAAACTGTTGTCCAAAAGCAAGAGGGATCTGCAGAGGAAGAGTTCCCTCCTTAGCCTAAACAAGAAAATCAGAAATCTTGTAAAGTCTTCCAAAGCAAATTACAAAACTAAAACTGCATCCCTAGCCAAGGATAAGCAAAAGGCACTCTAACCACGTCTAAAGTCTACAAGAGAATGCCCAGCTATGTGCTGATCTGGTTGTAGATGGGATCACTAATACTACACTGGAAGATATCACCAACCTGCTAGCTGACAGATTCAGCACAAATTTCACCCCCTCCCTTTCCCCACCTACCATTTCCCAAAGATTAGCTGACACCAGCCTTCTGCCTAGTATCTCTAGAAAAGAGGTAATTCTCTGCACTTGCCAAGGCCAAAAACAAGGCCACCACAGGACCAGATAATATCCCAGGATGATTAATAAACAAACTAAAACAAAATCTAGAGGACCCACTTGGCATTCTCTTTAATCATAGATTGAGAACTAGCTGTGTTCTTGCATAATGGAAAACAACAGTCAGTAATTCCCCTGCACAAAGAGGGGCCATCAACTGACCCTGGAACTATACAGCTGTAAATCTAACCAGCCACATCTGCAAGGCCATGAAAAGAATCATGGACCTTATCAACAAGGACATAGGTGACTTCCAAATGCTGGACCCAACCCAGTTTGGCTTCATTAGGGGTAGATCATGCTTATTAAATCTATTTTGACCTTGCCAAGGTTTGCAACACAATTCCCCACGTTGGCATCGAGAAACTCTCCCAGCTAGGGATCAATCCTACAGTACTAGATAGGCAGCTAACTGGCTCACCAACAGAACACACTGTCAAAATTGGTGACTCCACCTCCACCAGTATACCCATCTCCAGTGGAGTACCACAGTGGTCTGTGCTGGGCACCTTACTGTTTAGCATCTATTTCTCAGAAGCCCAGGCTAAAAGTGATGGCCTCTGGCTCACCAAGTTCGCTGATTATTGCAACTGGGAGCAACCAATGAGTTCCCCAACGATGTCAACATATTGCAAGAAGAGCCAACACAAACAAATGATTGGTGCCAAAGCCATGGTCTAAACCTAAATGCAAAAACATGCATTGCTATTCCCTTTGGCAAAATGGAATTCCTTACAAATTACAATACCGACAGCTTCCCCCTGAGTTCCAACCCAGTGGTGCAAGACTTGGGAATACAAGTTGACAGCAATCTGAACTTTGACCACCAAGTTTCCACAGTGGTAAGGAAAGCCTTCCATGCAAGCGTACCTCATAAGCATGGTCACAGCATCCAGGTCAAGAGATGTTACAACTCCACTGTACTTGACCTCATCAGACCACTAAGAGTATAATGCACCCTTTTGCACGTACCTCACTAAACATCTGCAGCAGTTGGAGAGACCAACTCAGAGGTTTCTCACTAAGAAAATATAGGGACGCCAAACCATGACTTACATGGATAAGCTGAAAGCCCTGTCACTTTACGCTGTATTTTACAGACTGCTGACAGGTGACTTGTGCTTGGCCTATAGGGCAACCCCTGACCCTGCCCTAATGGAAATGCTGCACATCTGCAAGTCAAATGGCACAAGAATCACTCACTCTAGGGATCACAACACAGCTTGCGACATTAAGAGAACATTCTGGAAAGACAGATACGTCTCCCAGAGACTGCCACTTCACTGGAAGAGACTTCCTATTCACGTAAAACAGAGCTCCTTCACTGACCCTATTCAAACACAACCTAGACAACTGGATGGGAGACAATAAATTCACCCCTGGAGTGGCACCCATGTCCCTCATGGAGAGAGGTATTCAGTGTTGACCACAGACCCACTCTGTTCATAAATTCTTTCTACGAACTACCCAGAAAGAACAAATGGGGATACTTGGGATTAACATGGCTACACTTGTAAAAGCTCTAGGGCCACTATCCAAGTAACCTCCTATGAACACATGTTATATATAATGCATTACAATATTATCTGTCCAGACACATGCAACAAATAAAGCACCCACAGAAATACTTTACTAAAAGGATGCAAGGCCTAAACAACATGTAAAACCCCCAAAAAAGATCACCAAAGTATCAAAAAGAACTTATAAATATCCACAGGCACCACCAGGAACGAATACCAAAGTTCAAATGTAAAAACACAGCTTTAATGAAAATGAACTGAACACATCTATACATATTAACGTTCATAACGGATACATTTAGTTTAAAAACACTTCCTCGGATGTGGACTGATATCCAAAACCCATCCATTTATACTTGTTCTACAATATCAATTGATTAATTAACCAATTTAATTTAAAAAATAAAACAAGGTCCTAACTCCTTGGAACAGTGAAATGCTAGTAAAGTGGCTATATGCATGCAATGACAAACATACTTTTATATGAATAAAAAAGAATAATAAAACATAAATGACTGACTACTTGGTCATAATAAAAGCCATGAACTCAAAATACTTTTACTTAAAACTAAAAACTCCTAAAAATAAAGGTATTCTTTACTTAAAACTAAACAAAATGCATGTTGTTTGTCTTTTCGGCTTTTCCCGGTTAGGGGTCTCCACAGCGGAACTCCAGTCTGCTAATGATTGGCAGTCTATTTTTATGGTGCCGAGTTGCCAGTCCGACGCCCAACCTTCAGCGAAGGCACTCCCATTCACGCATGTCTTTCGGAGGCCACTCTACCGCGGAGAGGACATGCAGACTCCACACAGAAGGCACTCCAGCCGAGAATCGAACAGGAGAACCTCTTGGTGTGAGGTAACAACGCTACAGCTGTACCACCGCAGATCTAAAACTAAACAAAAATGCATGTTGTTTCTTTCAGCTTTTCCCGGTTAGGGGTCGCCACAGCGGAACTCTGGTCTGCTAATGATTGGTAGTTGATTTTTACGTGCCGAGTTACCAGCCCTGACGCACAACCTTCAACGAAAGTACGCCCATTCACGCATGTCTCCACGCAGAAGACGCTCTAGCTGAGAATCGAACCAGACAGCGTCTTACTGTGAGTCGACAAAGCTACTTGCAGCACCACCACTAAACAAAATGCATAATGTCTATAAAAGATTAACTTTAAGCCCCCTCTAGTGTTCATTCTTCGTTCAATATTTAACATATATATATATATATATATATATATATATATATATATATATATATAATATACATTTTTATCCACTGGAATTTATATAAGAAATCAGAATGAGTTTTAATTTCCCACCAATGTAATGCAAAACCACTAAGCAATATATGTTTGCATTCAGCTGTTAGAATGTGTTTATTAGAATGAACACTAGAGGGAGCTTCAAGTTCATCTTTTAAGGACATTACGCATTTTGTTTAGTTTTAAGCAAATACATTTATTAGAGAGTTTTTTTAAGTAAAAGTATTTTGAGTTCATGGCTTTTATTATGGCCAAGTAGTCGGTCATTTATGTTTTATTCTTTTTTATTCATATAAAAAGATGTTTATGTCATTACATGCATATAGTCACTTTACTAGCATTTCACTATGTTCCAAGGAATTAGGACCTTGTTTTTTTAAAAATTCAATTGGTTAATTAATTAAGTATAGAACAAGTATAAATGGATGGGTTTTGAATGGCAGTCCGCATCTGAGGAAGTGTTTTTAAACAAAAACGTATCAGTTACGAACGTTGTCAGCAATGTATGTGTGCTCAGTTCATTTTCATTAAATAAGCTATGTACTCACCATAACGTTCCATGTGAGTTGTTCATCTTGCCTTCATTCTTAACTGATGGGTTCGGAGGCGAGCCACATGCAAAGCTCGAGGTCTTCCAGTAGCTCGAGGCCAAGCCCCCTATCCCATGATGCACTGTGAATTACCTCAGATCTTGTTTGCTGCGTATACTATAACCATATATAATAGTTATTCCCCTACAGAAGGTAAGAAGACATTGAGCAACCAGGATGAAGCAACATCTAGGTCATCTATCAGCCAGGAGGAGGTAGGAGGGGAGGGACGTAAGAATGAAGGCGAGATGAACAACTCACATGGAACGTTATGGTGAGTACATAACTTCTTAATGTGAAGTTGTTCAATCTCGCCATTCAATATTAACTGATGGGTAGCATCCCTAGCACCATCAATCTCTGGTGGCTCACGGGAGTACATTTTTCAGAACCATGGACCCAAAGGATGCTCTGTCCCTGGAGGCCTTATCCACTTTGTAATGCGTGAAGTGATAAAGGTATGAGGTTTTGACCAAGTGGCTGCTGCACAAATGCTATCAAAGGGAAGTTTGGCTAAAAACACTGTGGATGTAGAAACTGCTCTGGTTGAGTGAGCTTTAATCTTGTGTTGCAAGGGCATATTAGCAGCTGAATAGGCAAAAGTGACACAAGCAGATAACCATTTAGACAGAGTTGTTTTAGCCACTGGTTTACCTTTCCTGGATTCAGAGAATGAAACAAAAAGTTATATGATTTCCTGAAATCTTTTGTTCTATCCAAATAAAATCTGAGCTGTCTGTGAACATCAAGTTGGTGCAGCATATACTCTAATCTGTTAGAATGATTAGGGAAGAAAACTGGTAACTCAATAACTTGGTTAGTATTGGTTTCTGAACAAACTTTGGGCAAAAAAGACAGATTTGTCCTAAGTGATGCTCTGTCAGCATGAAAAATCAAATAAGGAGGGTTGATAGATAAAGCCTGAAGCTCTGACAGAAGTAATAGCTATCAGAAAAATGGTTTTCCATGACAAATATTTGAGGTCACAAGATGATGCTGGTTCAAAAGGATGGAGAATCATACATGAAAGCATAAAATTTAGATTCCATGGAGAATAGGAAGTTTTCACAGGTGGTCTCATATGAAATGCCCCCTTGAGAAAAGCTTTGGATAACTTGTGACATATTTAAACAGTCAACTCCAAGATGAAAATTAGAAATAGCAGCCAACTGAACCCGAACCGTTACACTGCCGCTCCTTTGTTAAAGATCATAGTCAAAAACTCTAATATGGATGTCATGGGGGCTTGATAAGGATCAATATTATTTTTAGAGGCCTTTATGTAAAATCTCTTCCACTTACTAAGATACAATTTTCTAGTGGAGGGCTTGTGAGAAGACAAATGGATCTGTTTTGTCTCATTGGAAAGGTTATGAAGCATGGCTATGAGGGGAACTGGGGCAGCCAAGCTGTCAGCTTTAATGACTGCAGAGAAGGATGAAGGTTCCCCGACGGGTGTGTCAGTAGGTCTGGAACTGGGTCCAGAATCCAGGGATCCTCCAAGAGATGAGGTTGAAGGAATGAGAACCAAATCTGTCGAGGCCAATGAGGGGCTATAAGAATGATGGTCCTTCCCAGGGATTTTGCTTTCTGTAGAACCTTGGGTATCAATGGTATTGGTGGAAATACATAGAGGAGACCCGGAGGCCAATCGTGTATGAGTGCGTCCCTTGGGGTTTCTCCCGGAGGGGGAATCAGGGCAAAGTAGCTTCTGCATTTTGTGTTGAGGTGACTGGCAAAAAGGTCGCAGCAAGGCTGGCCTCATTTGCGGAAAATCTTGTCTGCAATCTCTTGAGGGACCACTCGTGTGGCAATAGGATTACCCTGCTTAGTCTGCTAACACATCGGATCTCCCTGGGATGTGCGTTGCCAACAGAAAGTGCTGGGAGGAAACAGCCCACTGCCAAACTCTGAGGGCTTCTCGGCAAAGGAGGTAAGATCTGGTTCCCTCTTGTTTATTCAAATACCAGACTACTGACATATTGTCTGTCTGAATCGCAATCATTCCTAGAGGAAGAGAGCCCTGGAAGTACTGCAAAGCCAGAAGTACTGCTCTCTTCGCCAAGATATTGATATGCAAATGTGACTCCTGATTGGTCCATGTGCCTTGGGCAGTCTTTCCCTGAAAATGCCCCACCCCACCCTATCAGGGAAGCGTCTGTGGTCACAATGGCTACTGGGGGGGGGGGTAGAACAAAGGGGCGTCCTATGGTGACATGAAGAGACGTCAACCACCACTGAAGGTCTTTCGTGCAAGAGCTTGTAACCAATATTGTGTGGTCCATGGATAGTTCCTGGTGAGACCATTGAGTGAACAACAGCCATTGAAGGATCCGCACATGCATTCTTGCTAATAGTAGGGCTAAGATTGCTGCAGCCAGCATACCCAATACTTTCACTTCTGAAGCTGGTGCTGTATTTTGATACCAATGTGCTGACAAAGAAGATAGACTCTTTCTATTGGTAGCTTTAGGGTGATGGTTGAGCTGTCTAGCTCTGCCCTGATAAAAACAATATGCTGTGATGGTGACAAGGCAGACTTTTCTGAGTTGACTGTAATGCCTAGATGACTGCAGAGTGACAGAGTGTCCTCCCTTGCCTGAATAAGTTGATGCCTGCTGGTGGCGGTAAGGAGCCATTTGTCTAGTTGTATAGGCACAGAAACACCTGGAATCCTAGATGCCTCACGTGAGCCGTGACCACTGCCATGCATTTGGTGAACACTCTGGGGGCTGTAGTGAGACCAAAGGGCTCGAAACTGAAAGTGATTGGCTCCCAGCCGGAAACGCAGGTGATCTCTGGATGGTCTGGCCATCTTTATGTGGTAGTACGCATCCTTGAGATCTATCATCCAATTGTCTTTCCCTAAGAAGGGAAGTATAGACTGATGCGTGACTATCCGGAACTTCTTTTTCTTTACATATTGGTTCAGTCTGCTGAGGTCCAAAATAGGTCTCCAGTCCCCTGTTTTCTTTGTAACCAAAAAGAATCTTGAATAAGTTCCGGATCCTGTTTGGTCTGCTGGGACTTGGCTGGATACTTTTTTTCTAGCAATTTTCGGACTGCTATAGTTGCCTGTTCCCTGTAACTGGGTGGAATGTCCAGGATTCTCCTTATAGACGGAGGGGGTGTGGCAAATGGTATGAAGTACCCCCTGGAAATGATACTTTGTACCCAGCTGTCTTACTTTTTACCAGGCGTCTGGGTACAAAGATAAGTGAACCCAGACTGCCTCCAGAGCAGGACAGTCGGGCCTCCTTTCAGGAGAGCTGGTGGGGTTGCCCAGAGAAGTGATCTCTGTCACCCTGATGTTGCAGATCCCCTCTGCCGCAAGGGTGGCATCTTCAACTATTACCCCGTCCTCTGCCCCTGGAGGGGGGTTCGCCACGTGTCCTGAAAGGCTCCTTGGGCTTTCCAGAACCACATTTTCCCTTGCCTTTGACCTCTGAGATAAGGTTGGGTAGGGTTGAAAAAACTGACTTGGACGGCAGAGTCTTTCCCTCCTGTATAAACACCTGGTCAAGGTTTCCTTCACTTTAGGCCCAAAAAGGGATGAGCCATCAAAGGGGGGCGTTCATGAAACATGACTTGAAGGGCTCTGCGAAGGAACACAAGCGCATCCAGGAATGTCTTCTAAGAGTGATTCCTGTACCCGCTGCCCTACTCGTTCCATCAGCTGCATAGGATATGAGACGCATGGATGAGTTGACAATAGAATTTTGGATAGAAAGCTGGGCAGCAACTTTATCAGAGGCACCTGCAGCCACTGTGCCCTGAAGGAGTATTCTCCCAGCTCCTTAAGGAGAACTCTTTGCAACGTAGTAAAATGCGCTGAACTGAACATGCGTTTCCCATTTCTATCCATGACCCTAGACTTTCTATTAGGAGGACGGATAGATGAGGAAGTCTCAGACATTTCCTTTTTCGTGACTGCCGCCACCACCATGGCATCAACAGGAACTCTTTGGTTAAGAATGTTTTGTCTGGTGGGGCTGATATAAATTTGTTAGGTCTCCTAGGGACAAGCTCCATGGACTCCGGTGACTCCCACGCCCTTCGAGAAAGCAAATGCATGAACTCATCGAAGGGCGGAGACACCCAAGAGGTGGAGGGGTTGAGACCCAAAATCCTTCAGGAGAACTGACTCATCCTCCGCAAGGTTTTTGGACTGCCAGTCACCCCTCTGACTAAGGATCTCGCGCATCTCAGCAAAGGATATATCTTCAGAGGGGGACCGTGGGGACCCTTCAGACTCATCTAAGTCAGTATCAGATGTTAAAGACTCGTGTGGGGAGTCTAAGTGTCTCCTCTTGCATAATCTCTTCCTAGGAACCTCCTCAGTGGGGGCTTCTGGGGAGGTCTCGGAAGAGCAGGGAGCACCCTGTGGGGCTACCTGAGGCTCTGGGTCTCTACACTTAGCCTGGATGATGGAAGCAGAAGCAGACACAGGCGCTTTAGGGGATGAGGAAGCAAGGCCTGAAGTCAAGGATGTCTTGGGTGACAAAGTTCTCCTCATGGCATCAAAGGTACCATGGCTCCAATGGAAAAAAATCGACAGATCCAAAGGAACCATCAAACCCTCCCGCACAGAGACAGTGGGCTCCGAGCCGAAGATAGGAGCAGAGCTCATCTGAGCCGAAGCCCTGAGAGGGAGAGTTGGCACCAAGTCGGTTCGACTATCCTCTCCGGATCAGACTGGAGAGTGTCAGCTCATAGTATCCCCAGTCGGCGCCGAGGATGTCAGAGTGGATGGAGCCGAGGACACTGGAACAGGCCTCGACCCCAACGGCTCCACGATCAACAGGTCTGATTCTTCTGGCTCCAAAGGGCCGACATGGCTCAGAGTAGTCGTCAAAGCAGGAGTAGTGGTCTTTGGCTCCGAAGCCACCTGGGTCGGAGCCAACAGCAATTTAGCAAGGCCTGGTGCCTGTAGAAGCTTCTGCACCAATCAATCCATATCCAAATCTGAAAGGCTCACAGACAACCTAGATGAATGCACCGATGGTGCCGACTGAAGTAAAGGTGACAGAGGCACTTCGGATACCAGTGTCAAGGCTGTGGGCCGGCTCTGAAAGGAAAAGACAGTCGGACTCTGACCTGTGGGAGCCGATGTCTCATCAGATTTTTTTTATTTTGATTTTCTTGATTCCTTAGATGCAGCAGATGGCTTGGAGGACTTAGAGGATTTGCTAGCAAAGGCGTGAGATAAGCCATCTAGGCAGTTGTATTTAAGCTTGCACCCAGGAATATTATCTCTTGAGAGAGTACTAGTTTTGATTTCTTTTCGTTTACTGTGCACTCAATGCCTCTTGAAAAGGGTGTTTTAACAAACTCCTATCCATTAATTTCCTTTACCTCTCTAACAGAACCCCTGGAAGAAAAGGAATGGCAGATAGCACAAGATTCTTGCAAGTGGACAGCCCCTAAACAACATACACAGGTAACATGCCCATCAGTGGCTGACATTTTTTGATTACAGTCCGGACATTTTCTAAAACCGGGATGTTTGTCCTGATCTGCCATTATACCACACTAAACCCAAGCGGATCAAAAATCAATGAGAAATTAGCAACAATGAGTTGTAAATACAGACACACAGACACACAAGAGCCTAAGATAAAGGTAATCAAAACTCCATAATAAAACTATTATAGAATATCTAACACACAGTCAAGTTAACTAGGCCGAAAACCAAGACTAAATATTTACAGAGTAAATATAGTAAGTATACAAAATCACACCAAAAAACTCTTATACTATAATTTTAACTGCTACAGACTATCTAAGACACACTCAAGTAAACTAGGCCAAATATTCAAAGAGTAAATATAGTAAGAATATTATATCACACGAGAAGGGGAACTGCAAAATATTAGTAAAGGTATATAGGAAAAGCTACTTAATAGAAAAAAATTTAAAGGTACTGGCCCGAGCATACACTGGAAACTCTGATCAGATGCCACGGCAAACTAGATCTGAGGTGATTCGCAGTGCATCATGGGATAGGGCCTTGGCCTCAAGCTACTGGAAAACCTATAGCTTTGCATGTGGCCATATCGGAGCCGAATGATCGGCTCCGAACCCATCAGTTAAGAATGAACGGTGAGATTGAACAACTTCACATGCTGTGTTTTTACATTTGAACTTTGTTATTCATTCCTGGTGGTGCCTGTGGACCTAAACAACATGTCCTACATGGCCTGACTCAAAGCCCTGTCATTATACTCTGTGTCCAACAGACTGCGAAGATGTGACGTGTCTGGTATACAAGGCATCCTCTGACCCACTACAGATTGATTTACTGCAAATCAGCAAGACAAATGGCATTAGAAATACTTGGTCTAGGGATCTAAACCTCTTCTGCAACATTAACAGAACAGTTTGAAGCAACAGGTACATTTCGTAGAAGACACTGCTGCTGTGGAACAGACTCCCCATTCACATAAAACAAAATTAATTCCTCTCCATTTTCAAACGCAACTTAGAACTATGGATGGAAAACAGAAAAAGTACAGTTTTGTACCTACCATAAATGTAGATGTCCGATAGACATGCAACTGTAGTCATAACATGTTGGTTGTCCTGCCTCAGGCAGCCCTCGGTCGGCCGGATTCCAAAGTCTGGGTCCGACATCGGCTGATGTCGCATTTCTCTCCGTCAGAGCGGCTGGAGTACATAAGCATCAGCCGACGCCATTTTCTTCAGTGTTTCGTGCACCAGATGCCACGTGCCCTCCAAGGAAGGCTGTAATCAAATTGGAAGACAAAAACAGGATTCCAAACAAATAAATGAGCAATAAAACAAATACACCATAACAGATATCCCCAGCTAAGAGTAACAGGGATAGGAGTGGACCCTAGGCATAGAGGGGTATGGAGGGAGGGAAAATCCGACTGCAGTTGCATGTCTATTGGACATCTACATTTATGGTAGGTACAAAACTGTACTATGTCCTTCAAGAATGCAACTGCAGTCATAACATGTGGGTAGAATACCATAGCTTAGCTGGGGGAGGAGGTATGCTCTAGAAAAGAGATGGTGTGGCAATCAAACCCTGCAGGACTGCCGAAGCAAAGCCTGCTCTGGATCTGGAATATAGAGGGAGATTGTAGTGTTTGGAGAATGTATGCACGGAGCTCCATGTAGCAGCTTCTAGAATGTCCTTGGTAGGCACCCCTCTTAAAAATGCTGTAGAGGTGGCTGTAGCTCTGGTGGAATGTGGTCTGACATTGGCTGGAACAGTCTTTCCATGAAAAGAATAACAGAATCTGGTGCAATGTCCAATCCATTTAGAAATAAGTCTGTTTTGAAATTGCTTTTCCTTGGACTGCAGGGGCGTAAGCTACAAAAAGTTGTTCAGACTTCCTACTGGCCTTGGTTCTGTCCAGGTAGTATCGAAGTTGTCTGTGAATGTCCAAGGTATGCAAAAGTCTTTCCCCCTTATTCTCAGGATTGGGGAAGAAAGCAGGCAGATGAATGGCTTGATTTAGAGAAAAGTACAGTTTTGTACCTACCATAAATGTAGATGTTCGAAGATCCACATTGCTGCAGTCCTAACACTTGGGTAGTCCGCTGTCCCAGTCGGCCCGAATACCAAAGTATATGGCTGACGTCGGTCAAGGCGCATTAGTCTGACGTCAGGACGTCAGGGTACAAATGCGCATGACCGACGTCATATCCTCAGTCTTTTCTTGCCCCAGATGTCAGAAGACCCTAAAAAGATAAGGCCAAAACCAAAAAACACCAAACACTCCTGCACCAAATATATATATACAATATATACAAATTTACAAAAGTATAACCCCACCCACACAACCACCCCTAAACACAGAGGGGAAGGAGGGAGGGTAAATTGGACTGCAGCAATGTGGATCTTGCAACATCTACATTTATGGTAGGTACAAAACTGTACTATGTTCTTCATTCCACATTGCTGCAGTCCTAACACTTGGGTAGAATCCCAAAGCAGAGGTAAGGGAGGCTGGCAAATCATAAAGAAGCAGGAGCTGTCAACATGCCCTGCAAAATAGCCGTGGCAAAACCAGCCCTAGATTTAGAGTAGAGAGGAAGGTGGTAATGCTTAGAGAAAGTATGCACTGAACTCCAAGTAGCTGCCTCCAAAATATCCTTAGTTGCCACCCCCCTTAGAAATGCTGTTGAAGTGGCAGTAGCCCTGGTGGAATGAGGCCTAATCCCAGCTGGAATGTCCTTGCCATGATGGGAATAACAAAATGCAATGCAAAACCCAATCCACTTAGAAATAGTTTGTTTTGACACAGGCTTGCCCTGAGAACTCAAAGCAAAAGAAACAAACAACTGCTGAGACTGCCTGAAATCCTTAGTCCTGCTTAAATAATAGCAACTGCCTGTGTACATCTAAAGTGTGCAAAATCTTTTCCCCTTATTTTGGGGATCTGCATAAAAGTAGGCAAATGAATAGTTTGGTTTAAAGCCACACTAGAAACCACCTTAGGCATAAAGGAAGGATTAGTGCGTAATGATACCCTATCCTTATGGAAAATCAAAAGGCTCAACCGCCATAAGGGCCTGCAATTCAGAAACCCTTCTTGCAGAAGTAATGGCCAACAAAAAAGCAGTCTTCCATGACAAGTATTTCAATTCAGCAGTAGCCGCAGGCTCAAAAGGTTGTAGAGTAAGTTTCTCCAACACAAAATTGAGATCCCAAGCAGGAGTAGGAGCTCTATGGGGTCTTATATTCTTTGCCCCTCTAAGAAATTGCTTGAACAAAGGATGAGAAAACAATGGTGGGTCACAATCATAGTGAGCTGAAATTGCTGCAGCATGAATCTTTATGGAAGAGAAAGACAAACCTTTGTCCAATAACTCAGTAAGATATTGAAGAGCCACACTCAAATTAGGCTCAGAAACCTCCAAATTCTTTGCTGCACTCCAAAATAAAAATCTCTTCCATTTTTCTGCACACTTTCCTTGTACTAGGTCTTCTGGCTTCCATAATCACATTCAAAACTTGTTGAGGAAGTTGAGACCTGCTATGTTTCAAAACAGAATATGCCAGGCTGTTAGATGAAGAGAATGAAGCTTGACATTGAGTAGATGACCGTCCCTCTGAGACAATAGGTGTGGAATCAAAGGTAAAGGCCATGGAGGCTTCCTTACCAGACTCCTCAGTAATGGGTACCAGTGTTGCCGAGGCCAATCTGGAGCTATTAAAATCATCCTTGGCTTGTCTTGTCTGACCTTTAGGAGTACCTTTGGAAGAAGAGGCAGAGGTGGAAAGGCATACACATGAAGATTTTTCCAACTGAAAGAAAGAGCATCCACCTTCCAAGCTGTGTGATGAAACCTTTTCGTGCAAAACTTTGGCAGCTTGTGGTTTAGTGGAGAAGCGAACAGATCTATGTCTGGAGTTCCCCATGACACTGTCAATTTCAAATACATGAAGATCCAGTTTCCACTGTGGGGATCCATGATTTGCCTGCTTAACACATCTGCTAAGGAGTTCTGTGCTCGGCAGAAACCTTGCCTGAAGAGTTAGTTGCAAGCTGAGCGCAGTCTCCCATAAAATCATTGCCTGCCTGCATAGAGGGTAAGAATGTGTTCCCCTTGTTTGTTGATGTACCACATGACAGTTGCGTTGTCTGTTAGAATCAACACCTGCCCTGGAAGAAGTAACTCCTTGAAAGCCATTAATGCAAACTGGACTGCTAACATCTCCTTCATGTTGATATGTAGATGCTGTAGTCTGGCAGGCCACTTGCCTTGTACCCACTTTCCATTCAGATGAGCTCCCCAAGCTATGTCTGAGGCATCTGTCGTTAGAATCTGACTCGCCTCTGGCCGGGTCACAGAGAGTCCCTTGTTTAGGTGACATTCCTGAGCCCACCACAAAAATTCCTTTTGAATGCAAGGTATTATTTGAATGACAGTGTCCAAATCCTGGCAGTGCTGTGTCCATACATTTTTGAGATACCATTGCAGCTTCCTCATATGCAATTTGGCATTGGGAAGCACCAGAATACAAGATGCCATGAACCCTAAGGCTTGAAGGACTGTCCTTGCAGTCAGCCCGGACTGAAGAGATAGTTGATGGAAGTAAAGGGAAAGATTCTTTTGTTTGTCCGGGGTTAAAAGGCCATCTGGGTTGCTGTATTCAGTCTCACACCCAGAAAGCACATGTCTTGAGAGGGTACTAGACTGGACTTTATTTCGTTCACAGAATACCCCAGGCATCTTAGCACTGCTATCACATATTCCAAATGCTGTAAAAGGTCTTCCTTTTCTTGAGCCAGAATCAGGCAGTCGTCCAAGTAAGGATAGATTTGTATTCCTTTTAGCCTGAAGTAAGCTATCACTGGAGCCAGAACCTTTGTGAATACTCTGGGCGCAGTAGATAAGCCAAAGGGCAATGCAGAGAACTGATAATGTGAATTTCCAGCTCGAAACGCAGATACTTCCTGCAACTTAGTCTGATAGGTACATGAAGGTAAGCCTCCTTGAGATCTAAAGTTACCATCCAGTGATCTTTGCCCAGCAGAGGTAAAAGCTGTTGTAACGTCAACATTTTGAACTTGGGAATGTCCAGATAAGTGTTGAGGATAGATAAATCCAAAATTGGTCTCCACGTGTTCCCCTTCTTTGGTACCAGGAACAGGCGAGAATAAAATCCTAGGCCTCTTTCTGGCACAGGAACCGCTGAATGGCCCCTATTTGGAGTAACAGAGAAATTTGCTTGTGAGCCTCTTTTCTTTGTAGCGGAGGAATGTCTGGCATGCCTTTGAAAGGAGGCAAGGTATGGAAATAAAACCTGTAACCGTGGTGAATGATATCCAATACCCATCTGTCTTGGGTAATTAAACTCCAATTTTCTTTGAAAAGTGCCAGCCTTCCTCCCAAAGGTGCTGCCAGACGAGAAAGCACTGGCAGCTGAAAAGGCAGGTCATTGGGTCTGTTTACGAAAGGACTGACCCCTGCCCTCACCAGAAGACTGAGCAGGTGAACTCCCCGTTCTAGGCCTAAAAGAACCCTGAGCTCTGCCCCTACCACGTCTAGACCTACCCCTAGACTGGGAATCATAAGCAGGATATGTCCACCCCTTAGTAGGCCAATTTCTACTAAACTTCGGAGGCTGCACCTGCAAAAAATCTTTAACAGTCTGCATAGACTTAGCCTTGTCCTCCATTTTCTTTAAAACTGCTTCCACAGGCGAACCAAACAACACGTCAGACTGTAATGGAGCATCCAAAATCCTTGTCTTAACATGCTCAGCTAAATTCTGATCCCTCAGCCAGGCGTGCCTCGAAGAACAGAACCAGTGGCAGCCACCCTCGAAGAGGCCTGCACAGCATCAAAACCACATTGCAAGGAATGCTTACCCACCTGTTCAGACACATGAACTAAATCCTGCAACTCTTTACACTCAATACCTTCCGCCAGAGCATCTACCTTAGACTTCAATTGTGAAAGGAGATAATTTTGATATTTTAACATGTGGAACTGGCAATTCAAAGCCCTCATGGCTAAAGTGGAAGAAGTATACACCTTCTTTCCCCATCTATCCAAAGCCCTTGCCTCTTTATCAGGAGGAACAGGATTTTTGACAACAGAAGCCTTAACACCTTTAGGCCCCTGAGAAACAGTTTCTGGGTCTGCCCTAGGACTCTTAAAAGATACTTATGAGCTTCAGGCACCCTATAATACCTGTCTGGTTTAACTGGGGCAGGAGGCAAAGAATCAGGGTTCAGTGAAGCCTCTGCAAAACATCTTCCACCACATCCAGAACAGGAGGGATAGCTAAAGGCCTATGCTGGGGTAAAACAAAATTCCCTAAGCCTCTTCCTGGAATCAGAGAAATCTTGACCTTCCCATTTAAAATGCTCCCTCATGGAATGAAGAGTCTCTGAAAAGAAAAATCCTCAGGAGGAGAAGCCAAGGAGTAGAATCATCCACATCAGAATCAGAATAAGGAGGATACTCCTGCAAGTCTTCAGCGAAGACTCAGAAGCCTCGAACACTGCTCAAAACTCTCAAGCTCAGGTTCCACCCTAGGCCTCTTATCAGGAGGGGGCATAGAACCTCTAATCATAGTAATCAAATCTTCTGCCATTTTAAGCATATGTTTCTTAGGCAAAGATCCTGAAGAACTAGGAGAGACCCCCACTGAAGCTAAACCTGGCCTGCCTCTCAAAGAAGCCTTGGAAACAGTAGGGGAGGGCCTAACCACCTTAGGAAGAGAGGGGAGAACAGCCACCTGAGAAGCCCCTTCAGCCTGGCCTACCTCCTGAGAGGACACATCTTGTAACAGTAAAGTCTCTCCCTGAGACTCCAAAAAAACTTCAGGCAGAACCACCGGCTCCACTGAACCTTCTAAAGAACCGACGTCTGGGACTGACGGTTCTTCCAACCTAGGCTTTGCTGCTTTGTCCTTGCGCTTTTTGGACGAAGCGGGCGTCGGAGTATCCAACGGCATTTTATAATTACAACGCTTCCCAAAAACTAACCTGGCACAGTCTAATCTTCTCCTTATAGTGCGTTTGTTAAATCTAGCACAAGAGCGACATCCAACAACGTCGTACTCAGGCCCTAAACAAGGTATACACAAGGTATGGTAATCCCTATGAGGTATCTGTTTCCCACAAGAAATACAGTTATTTACTTTTTCTGACATCCGGTTAAATACTGAGGCAAGAAAAAACCAAAATATTCCCCAACGGGGTACTTAGCCAACTTTGATTCGGTCTGAAACTCCGACTTCAGAAAATTTCAGAACGCCAACCTGCACTCGCAAAACTGCTTCTGCATCGGACCATGCGGCAAAAAAGACTGCGGATATGACGTCGGTCATGCGCATTTGTACCCTGACGTCCTGACGTCAGACTAATGCGCCTTGACCGACGTCAGCCATATACTTTGGTATTCGGGCCGACTGGGACAGCGGACTACCCAAGTGTTAGGACTGCAGCAATGTGGAATGAAGAACATCCCTAGATACCACCTTTGGCATAAAAGTAGGGTTGGTCCTTAATGAAACCCTGTCTCTGTGGAAAATAATAAAGGGTGGTTATTGCCATTAGGGCCTGTAGCTCCGAAACCCTTCTTGCTGAGGTAATTGCCAACAGGAAGGCTGTCTTCCATGAGAGAAATTGTAAGTCAACTGAAGCTGCTGGCTCAAAAGGAGGTAGAGTCAGTTTTTCTAAGACAAAATTGAGGTCCCAGGCTGGCACTGGGGCCTTTCTTGGTGGCTTAATGTTCTTGATTCCCCTGAGGAATTGTCTTAGTAAGGGGTGAGAGAAAACAGGAGGATCAGTGTTGTATCTAGCTGAAATAGCAGATGCATGTATCTTTATGGAAGAATATGAGAGGCCGTTCTTTAACATATCTGCCAAATATTCCAAGATAAGTGGGATGTTCAGCAATGATGCATCATGTCCCTTGCTGTTATTCCAATTGCTGAATCTTTTCCACTTTGCTAAGTAAACCTTTCTGGTGGATGGTCTTCGAGCCTCTGTTAGTATCCGCTGAACTTCCTTGGGGAGAGATAAGCTGAAGTTATTTATGGGATCTCCCAGGCTGTTAGCTGCAGTGTCTGAAGGTTTGGATGCAGTGTTTCGAAATTGTGTTGAGTCAAAAGTAGAGGCCACTGAGGGAGGGCCCACCTCCTGGTGTGATATATGCTCCGTAGTAGTGGGTACCAGTGTTGTCTTGGCCAGTCCGGAGCTATTATGATTCCCTTGGGCTTTTCTGCTTTGATCTTTAGTAATACTGAGGTCATCAGTGGCAGAGGTGGGAATGCATAGATTGCTAGGGAGTTCCAGTTGAATGAGAGGGCATCTATTTTCCAAGCTTTTGGATGGTATGTCCTTGTGCAAAATTTTGGTAGAAGATGGTTGAGGTGAGAGGCAAATAGGTACACTTCTGGCTTGCCCCATGTCGAAGTGAGTTGTCTGAAGGCCTTCGGATGTAACCTCCACTCGTGTGGATCTGTGAAATTCCTGCTTAGGCTGTCCGCCAACACATTGTCTTTTCCTGGAACAAACTGGGATTGTAACTGGATGTTTAGGCTCAGTGATTTCTCCCAAAGCTGCATTGTCAGTCTGCAAAGGCGGTAAGAGTGGGTGCCCCCCTGCTTGTTTATGTACCACATCACAGTGGTGTTGTCTGTCCGTATCATTAAATGGCCTTGCTGGAGTTGGTGTTGAAAAGCCTCGATGGCATGCATTACTGCCAGCATTTCCTTTTGGTTTATATGCAGATGTGTTTCCTTTGGAGACCATTGTCCTTGTATACACCTGCCTTCCATGTGCGCCCCCCCATCCAAGGTCTGAGGCGTCTGTAGTCATGGTCTGTGTTATCTGTGTTTTTTCGAATGACATACCTGTGTTTTCCTGGCTCACGAGGCCCACCATAGGAATTCCTTTTGTAGGCATGGAATGAGTGGTATGATTGTCTCAAGTTGTTGCTGTGTTGAGACCAAATGCTTTTAGGTACCACTGAAGCTTTCTCATGTGTAGTTTTGCTAATGGAACCAGTAGAATGCAGGATGCCATGTAACCCAGGGCCTGTAGGAATTTCCTTGCAGTCATCTGGGTGAGTTTTGCTAAACCTTTGAAGTAATGAGTTAACTTCTCTTGCTTGTCTTCTGTCAGGTAAGCCATCTGAGAGGCTGTGTCTAATTTGGCTCCTAAGAAGATTATTTGCTGGGATGGGTGCAGTCTTGACTTTTGGAAGTTGACTGTGTATCCCAGAGCTTGAAATGTCGTATGACATAATCCAGGTTTTTTGTCAACATCAATTTGTCGTCCGCTTGTATGAAGCAGTCGTCCAGGTACGGGTAAATTTGTATACCCTGGAGCCTGCAATGAGCAATTACTGAAGCCAGGCATTTTGTAAAGACTCTGGGTGCAGTAGATAAGCCAAATGGCAATGCTGAGAATTGATAATGCTCTGGCCCTGCAAGAAATCTGAGGTATCTTCTGCAGCTGTGTCTGACAGGGACATGCAGGTATGTCTCCTTGAGGTCCAGAGTAATCAGCCACGACTCCTTGCCCAGCATGGGAAGGAGTTGCTGTAGAGTCAGCATTTTGAACTTTGGTACTATGAGAAAGGTGTTTAATGCGGACAAGTCCAGTATTGGTCTCCATTGAGATTCTTTTCTTGGAACAAGGAACAGTCTTGAGTAAAACCCCTGTTCTTGTTCTTGTTGTGGAACTCTTTCTATTGCTTTCATTCGACTCAGCAGAGTGATTTGCTTGATAGCCTCTGCCCTTTGATTTTGTGGTAGGTTTGGCATGCCTTGTTTTCTTGGTAAGGTATGAAAATGAAACCTGTACCCTCGGTCTATAATGTCCAAAATCCATTTGTCCTTTGTCAGTTTTCTGCAAACAGAGATAATTTCCTGCCCAAGGGAGCTTCTAGTTGTTCCCTGGTAGGCGGTAGTAGAGGAAAGTCATTGAGCTTGTGGTTGTCGGGCAGGTGAAACCCCTGCGTCACTTCTTTGGTTTCCTGGCTGCCATTGTCGACCCCTGTAAGGGCCTCTGTATTGGCCTCTTCCTCGGCCAAGTCTGTTCTTACCCCTTTGAAACTTTTCTGGATTAGGAAAGGACCAGTTTTTCGAAGACCAATTCCTACTGAATCTGGGGGGTTGAACCTGGAGGAAATCTTTCACAGTCTGAACTGATTTTGCTTTTTCTTCGATGGTCTTTAACACATCCTTAGCATTTGCACCAAAAAGCTTGTTCTTTTCCAAAGGTGCATCCAGAAGTTTTGCTTTTACATGATCTGGTAGAGGTTGATCTTTTAACCAAGCATGTCTACGAATCACTGCCCCTGTCACAGCTGCCCTACATGAAACTTCCAGTGCATCATATCCACACTGCAGGAAGTGATTGCTTACTTGCTGGGTGTTATGTACAGCTTCCTGCAAAGTCTTCCTATCTAAAGGATCAGGAGAAGCTAATGTTTTTTGTAAATCTTCTAAGAGATAATCCTGATATTGTAACATATGAAAAAGGCAATTTAAAGCTCTCATAGATAAGGTAGTGGATGTGTAAACCTTTTTGCCCCATCTCTCTAATGACCTTGCTTCCCTGTTGGAGGGCAAAGGATTTTTTGAGGTGGAGGCGGAAACTCCTTTAGGCCCCTGTGAAATAGTTTCCAAATCAGCAGTATGGGCCCTGAATAAATGGGAATGAGTTTCTGGGACCCTGTAATACCTGTCTGGCTTGGCTGGAGCAGGAGGAAGAGAATCAGGGGTAGCACTAGAGTCAGAATACAAATCATCCAGAACATCAAGTACAGGAGGAATAGCTAAGGGCCTGTGCTGAGGCTTCTTAAGGAAAGTCCTAAGGCGTTTCCTAGAATCAGAATATTCCTGACCCTGCCACTTGAAATGTTCCCTCATGGTGTGCAGAACTTCCCCAAAAGAAATATCCTCAGGAGGGGAGGCCGAAGGGATGGAATCTTCTGCATCCGAGTCCCCATAGGTCTGGAAGAGCTCTTCCTGGCTATCAGAGTGGACAGAGCCCTCAGAGTCTTCATCTGAAGGAGTAGGGTTAGAGGGTTCAACCCGGGGCCTTTTATCAGGAGGAGGGCTGGGATGCTCTCTCAGGATGGGCCTGTGAACCTCTAATCATGGAAATTAAATCAGCAGCCATGGACAAAATTTGTGTCTCCGGAGTCGGCTGAGGTAAGGATTTAAAAGTAATATGCTTTGTTTTGCTGGTTGCCTTAGCCCTAGTGTAGGCCTTAATAGACATGGCCATAGGAGGCCTGGCAGCTCCACGTGCAGGAGTGACCTTGTCTACAGCAATGGTCTCTGGCATTTCCTCAGTTTCGGTATCCGGAGGAAAGTCTATAACTGGCGGAGTAATGTCTGGAATCGGAGTCGTCGGTAATGCGGTGTCTTCGGTTCGGAGCGGTGGAGAGACAGTCTCAGAGGGAACCGGAGCACTCGCGCTAGGTTTTGGCGTGGAGTCGGTGGTAGACGCGGGCCGAGGATGTCGATCCTGGTCTTTTCGCTTTTTGGGAGTTTGCGATGTCGGAAGATCCGACGGCATGATGTAAGCAAATTTAACGCCGAAAAAATCTCCAGCGAACTCCGCCCGGCACCTGAGAGTGCGCTTGTTGAAGCGAGCACAGGCTACACAGGCAGAGACGTCGTGGTCCGGGCCCAGGCAAGGGAGGCAGTAAGAGTGGAAATCCTTATGAGGTATTTGTTTACCACAAAAAAGACAATTGTTAACTTTTTCAGTAATTTCTGACATCGGCTGAGGCAAGAAAAGGTCCCCAACGGGGTACTTAGCTTTTTTGATGACTTCGGTATCGTAGAATACAGGAGCTGACCGACCGGCACTTGCGAACTGCTTCTGCTTCGGGCACCGTGCAGCAAGAAAGACTGAAGAAAATGGCGTCGGCTGATGCTTATTTACTCCAGCCGCTCTGACGTCGGAGAGAAATGCGACATCAGCCGACGTCGGACCCAGACTTTGGAATCCGGCCGACCGAGGGCTGCCTGAGGCAGGACAACCCACATGTTATGACTGCAGTTGCATTCTTGAAGGACATCTTACCATAAGACTTTCCCCTATCAATCTACAAATGCAGTTCCTAAATGCTTTACCTCATGCATGGGTCCCTCAAATTCTCCATGGTATAATCCCAGTTATTCTTACTAAGGGTACTATATAATTAACAACCATGGCATGGGTAAAGCTATCTATAACCACATGGGATATTTTTATTTCCAACACAATTACTGAATTATCACTTGTGAAATAGGAAAATTTACATTCATACAAAAAGTAATCAGACAATATGAACATAAAAAGAAGTTGTATACTAACCATAACAATCCATGTGTATTGCCCATCTCGACCTTTATTTTCACTGACAGGTCAGATCTGATCCATCAGATCCTTCTCAGCCATTTCTAAAGCTTGATGGCATCCTTTCTTACCCATAATGCAACCCCTCTGGCTTCCTCAGATCTTGTCTGCCCCTAAAAGACTTAGAGAGAATATCTATAGATAGATATATATCTATATATGGGTTCATGTCATTTGATCGACAGTTCATTTGGTCGACAGTTCATTTGATCGACAAGCATTTGCCCCCTTCCCCAATGTTGTGCGACCCTGGAGTTGATATATATAGTTAGGGGGGGTGTGGGGGGTGAAGCCCCCACCTAAAATGCTTGTCGATCACATGAACTGTCGACCAAATGAACTGTCGATCAAATGAACTGTCGATCAAATGACATGAACCCCTATATATACCTACAGACTGAGTGTCTCCAAAGGAGACATCTTCAAGAGGTGACCGTGGGGACCCTTCTGCTTCATCTAAATCGGTATCAGACGTGATAGACTCCTCCCACAAGTCAAGGTACTTCCTTCTGCAGGTCTTCTTCCGAGAGGCCTCTTCAGGAGGCTATTCTGAAGAGGTTTCAGAAGAGGGGATACCCTGTTGGACATCCCTTAGGCCTAGGGTCTTTGCTGTCCTGTGGAAGGGGTACATCAGAGGCAAAAAACACCTGCGCAAGAGAGAAAGATCTGAGGAGGACTGACTAAGATGGGGTAGTAGTTACAGCCCTCCTCATAACTTCAAAAACAGTCCACCCCCACTCTGAGGAAGTCCCTGGAAATGAGTTGGAGTTGAAGGATCCTCTGAAGCAGGAGAGAGAAGCTCCAAAGCAGAGGTAGGAGCCAAACTCACCCATACCAAAACCCCTAGAGGAAGGGTTGGATCCTGAGAGAACCAAACTGACTCTGCAGACCCGACCAGAGTGTGTTGGATCCCAGTGGTTCCCTCCTCTGACTGAGCGGAAACACTCTGGGCAGTTATCTGATCTGAGTAACCAATGGGTTTCGGATCCAATACAGACACTAGCTGGATGTCAGAATCTTCTGGCTCTGAAACCGAGGGTCAGATTGAAGGAGGAGCAGGCGCTGAAGGAGAAAAACTGTGTCTGATCGGATACCTGTGGGTTTGGATCCAACAATAATTTGGCTAAGGCTGGTGCCTTCAGAAGCCTTTGCACCACCCAATCCACATCTTTGTGGGACAAACTCCTGGTCAACCGGGTAGAGAGGGTTGGAGACCTAGACCTTGTTAAGAAGGGGGAAGGAAGCAGAGATGGAATCGGCTCCAAGGAAGGAGATCAGTTCTGATATCTAAATTCCATGGGCACATTACTCTTCGGAGCAGAGGAGTCAGATGAAGACTTCGGAGCTGAAGGTTCTGATTGCTCCAAGGGATTCTTCGATGCAATTTCAACTGTCTGCTCCATAGGCTCAGAAGGAGTCAACAGCTTAGTAGCTTTTCAGATTCACCTCCGAAGATGATTTTAGAGCCGAATAAGGTTGTTGCAAAGATTTTTCTGGTTTGGTTGAAGTACAGCTGGACATTATAGCCTCAGAAAAAGGAGTTTAACAAACGCTTCAAAATAAGTTTGTTCTTGTGCTCCATGAGTGCTCTTTGCTGGAATCCGTGACAAACTGAACAGGATTCTTGCAGGTGGAGAGGTCCCAAGCAGTAAGCACAAAGTGTGCGAATCACGGACAGGCATCCTCCAATAAGAAACAAAAAACACTCATACTTATACCACACAAGGCCTAAACAAAACAAAAGATAAAACGTCCTCCAACTAAAACGGATGTTAGCTAGACGTCCTATAACTTAAACGGATGCTAACCACTGAAGTAAATAGTACAGACAGTAAAATTACACTTCACTCACTCTAAAGGGTAAAGATAAATAAAGAATTATTTTATTTTTATTTTATTTATTTATTTTACATTTGTTGACCGGGCTAGTCTAACTGGACATGTATTCGTTTACAGCAGAGGCCCGGGGAGAAAAGCTCCAGTACAGGTAAAATAACAATGATATTTAACAAAAAAAAAATTATTATTCATAAAAATATACAAGGTACAAGAGAGAGAATTGCAAAAAAAGATTTAAATACTTATAAGTCAAGTTACACAAATTAAAAATAAAATGAAAATACTGAAGTTAAAATAATAGAAGGCATACTTTTAAGATGCAACTCTCAACACTAGAAAGTGTCAGATAGGAGCTCAGAAATGGGACGGGAAGACAAATAAGGTGTATTGAGACTTACTTTCAGTCGGGATTAGTGCAAGGACATAGCCATTGAGTTTTAAGATGTTCTTTGATATGTCTTTTGAATAGAGAGGTAGACTCTTGAGTAGCTATTTCTTGAGGGAGTAGATTCCAGTGTTTACCTATGGAATTTGAAAATAACGCATCCCCAGCTTTATTGTATGATTTAGTTGTAGATACTAGGAATTTATTGGCAGAGCGAAGTGTGGCTAGGTTTTTATAAGGAGAAATCAGTTTAGCCAGGCTAGGAGTATTATCAGGGAAGTGAAGGGTCTTATGAATGACAAGTAATTGTTGGTAGAGTAAGTGGTTATTTATCTCTAGCCAATTTAGTTGTTTGAGGTTGCGACAGTGGTGAGTTCTAAGGGGAGTAGCATTAATGAATCTGGCTATACTATTATAGCAGGTAGAGAGTTTGGTAATGTTGGTTTTAGATAAGGTAGTAAATATAGCTGAAGCATAAAAAAGGGTGGAAAGCAGGTGGGTCTGTGCAATGGTTTTTCTAGCTGCTGGGTTAAGGAAGGGTTTAATTCTGTAGAGTGTCCCAATTTTTTTATTAACAGCTTTAATAGTAGCGTTAATTTGGTCATCAAAGTTAAGACGGTTGTCAATGGTTACACCTAATAGTCGAGTGGTCTTATCGGGGTTAATACAGGTAGAATTATTTGAGGAGATAGTGAAGAATGGTGTAGGAGATTTATTAGTAGGAGTAAAGAGAAGAAGCTAAGTTTTTTGGGGTTAAGGAGGAGGCAGTGTTGCATAAACCACTTTTCAACGTTATGGAAAGCTGTCTGGGTGATGGATTGGAGGGAGGAAATATTTATAGCAGAGCAGATCAAAGTCGAGTCGTCTGCATATTGGATGCAGGTCACTTGTGGCACATTCAAATAAAGGTCATTAATAAATAAAGAGAAAAGAAGGGGTCCAAGGATTGATCCTTGTGGAACACCTACATTTACTGGGAATAGGGATGATAGGTTGTTCTCCCAAAGCACTGCTTGTTGCCTGTTTTCAAGATAGCTTCTAAACCACTGTAAAGAATGTGAGCTTAGAGAGAAGAGGTTGAGTTTTTCAAGAAGTATATTATGGTTAACCATATCAAAAGCTTTTGATAGGTCTATGAATAGTGCAGATGAGAAATGATTATTATTTCGATTATTATTAATGGAGTCAGCAAAGGAAAGGAGGGCAGTTGTAGTGCTATGGTGAGGCCTGAAACCATGTTGACAGTCAGCTAGAAGTTTGTTTTGAAGAAGGTAGTTAAGAAATTGTTTATGTATGCATCTTTCCATTATCTTAGCTAATGGGGACAGTAAGGCAATAGGGCGATAGTTAGAGAGCTCAGAAGAAGAGCCCCTTTATGTAGAGGAATTATATGAGATATTTTCCAAATGGTAGGGATTTTTCCTTCAGAGATGGTCCTATTAATCAGAATAGATACTGGGTGATAAATAGCTTTTGCGGCAATTTGTAAGTATTCAGATGGGAGTTGGTCAGCAGATGGGGTACAAGGTTTGAGTTTGATGAGAAGCTTATAAATAATAGATGATGAGACAGGTTGAATTTGAAAGGCGTTAGACGAGGCTGAAGAGATATCTTGTGAGGATGCAGTAGGTGTGGGTAATGAGTTGGATAGGGTTAGAATGGCTTCTGTAAAGTACTTATTAAAGGCATTTGGGATCAGAGTAGTACTGTTGAGGTTAAATCCTGAAGGTATAAGAGTAGGAGAATGTCCTGGTTTAAGAAGTTTATTAACACCTGACCAGAATTTTTGAGGGGTATTTTGAGTAGTATTTTGTAGATGAAGATAAAATTACCTTTTGTCCCTAAGAGTATCTTTCTTGGTGGTATTTCTTAACTGTTTGAAGAGGAGGTGATCAGATGGACATTTGGTAGCTCTCCATTTAGCCCAGATTTTATTTCTAAGGATCATTTTTTCTTTTGTTTGCTTTGTTAGCCAAGGGGCAGTCTTGGCTCTTATCCTGGTAGAGCGAAATAATAGGAGAAAACCATGGTACAATAAAGAAGTACTATAAAAGAGATAAAATAGAAAATAGACACTTGGACCAGAGCTTTGCTAAGTAGAACCTTCTTTGCAGAGCAGCAAACAAGATCTGAGGAAGCTAGGGAGAAGCATTATGAGTAAGGAAGGATGCCTTCGAGCTTTGCTGAAGACCTCCAGCTTTAGAAATGGCAGAGACAGATGAGATGAACCGGATCTGACCCATCAGTGAGAATAAAGGCAAGACTGACAACATCACATTAAACTTCACATATATTGCTATATAACATATAACCTAAGCAATATTACATAAAATTATTCAATTCCTGTCTTTTTTTTTTTAAACACGACATCTTTATTAAACCATCACTTACTACATAGGTAATCATACATTTATACATATGAAAAACTACACTAACACAATCCTAGCTGCAAGCATTTTACATCACAAACCATACTGAAGCACTCCCAGTTGCAAGCATTATACATCACTTATAATCTACCCAGTTTTTCTCACTCAGACATTACATAGCTCATTTAAGTCCTGCCGCCTGTTAAGCCTCATTCCTCCCTTGTAACTATTGTTCCCACAATTCCCATTTTTTTACTATGTAGTTTGCTCTTACCCCTTTCTAAAGATCTCAATTCCAGTTTTATCTCTGTTACTATATTCATTATTTCTTGTAAACGGGATCGGTTACTTTGAGCACAAAAAGGGAAAAGTACAGTTGTGTACCTACCATAAATGTAGAAGTTAGAGTGTATTCACTGTTGCAGTCATTACACTTGGGTTATCCTGCTGGCAGGCTACCCGCAGTCGGCCTGAATTCCAAAGTCTTGGTCCGGCGTTGGTTGCTGTTGCCTCTTCCCTGACGTCAGTGCAACAGGGGTATAAAAGGTGCAGCCGGCGCCATTTTCTTCAGTTTTTCTTGCCCCAGATGTCAGGTGCCCCCAAAAGGGTAGGCTAAAAAAACATTGCTAATAAAAGCATGCACTAAAACAAACAATACCCTCATCTACAAGCAAATACACCACATAGGTTGTATAGGATAGAGAAGTACAGATAAGTCCCAGCAAAGAAAAGGGGGATGGTGGGTGGGTAACCTAGACTGCAACAGTGAATATACTCGAACATCTACATTTATGGTAGGTACACAACTGTACTATGTTCATCGTGTTTCACTGTTGCAGTCATTACACTTGGGTTGAATCCCAAAGCTGAGGTTGGGCGGCTGGGTCTAAAAAGAAATAGGAGTGGCTATAAGGCCCTGCAAGACTGCAGTGGCAAAGTCTGCTCTGGATTTAGAGTAGAGAGGCAAGTGGTAGTGCTTAGTAAAAGTGTGCACTGAAGTCCAAGTTGCAGCCTCCAAAATATCCTCGGTTGGTACTCCTCTAAGGAAGGCTGCTGAGGTGGCTGCTGCCTGGTAGAATGTGGTCTAATGCCCTTAGGCACTGATTTACCATGTTGTGAATAGCAGATACGAATGCAGTGTCCTATCCATTTTGAAATAGTCTGCTTTGAGATAGCCTTTTCTTGTGATCCTGCAGCATATGCCACTAAAAGTTGTTCAGTCTATCTGAAAGCTTTAGTTTTGTTCAAGTAGAAGTGTAACTGTCTGTGTATGTCCAAAGAATGCAGAAGTCTCTCCCCTTTATTCTGCGGGTTAGAGTAAAAGGTAGACAAATGAATGGTTTGGTTAAGAGCCACACTGGACACTACCTTAGGCATAAATGTTGGGTTTGTCCTTAGAGAAACCCTGTCCGGATAGAAGATAATGAAGGGTTCCACAGCCATTAAAGCCTGTAGCTCTGAGACTCTTCTTGTTGAAGTTATTGCTAAGAGCAGAGCTGTTTTCCATGATAAGAATTTTATCTCAGCTGTATTGGCTGGCTCAAAAGGAGGCAGTGTGAGTTTTTCCAAGACAAAATTAAGGTCCTATGCAGGTATTGGTGCTCTCCTTGGAGGTCTTATGTTTTTGGCCCCCCCTGATAAACTGCCTAAGCAATGGATATGAAAAAATAGGCGGGTCTGTATTGTAATGAGCTGAAATGGCAGAGGCATGGATCTTAATTGATGAGAAGGAAAGGCCTTTGTTCAGCATCTCAGTTAGATATTGTAAAATCTGAGGAATATTTGGAACAAGCGTGTCAATTCCTTGTGCCTGGTTCCAAGCACAGAATCTCTTCCATTTTTCTGCATAAGATTTTCTGGTGCTGGGTCTCCTGGCCCCCAAAATGACATCCATAACCGCTTTAGAGAGAAGTGTATTCTGAATGGTTACAGTATCCACCATGCAGCTAGATTTAGAGTTCTGAGTTGGCTGTGCAGGATCTGATTGTTTTGTTGGGTCAGTAAATGAAGAATTTGAGGCAATGTCCATGCTGGGCCTTGGGACAAGCTCCTTAGAATTGGGTACCAGTGTTGGCGTGGCCAATCCGGGGCAATCAGAATCATTTGTGGCTTCTCATGTCTGACCTTTAGGAGTACCTTGGGGAGGAGAGGCAGTGGAGGAAAGGCATATGCTATAAGGTTGTTCCAGCTGAGTGATGGATCATCCACTTTCCATGCTTGTTTGTGATGTCCTTTTGCAGAATCTCTGAAGTTGGTAGTTGTGAGGGGAGGCAAAAAGATTTATGTCTGGGCGTCCCCCATTTCCTTATGCTGAAGATTTGTGGATCCAGTTTCCACTCGTGAGGGTCCATGAGGTTTCTGCTTAGTTCATCTGCCAGAGCATTTGTTTTTCCTGGCAGGAATTGTGCTTGCAGGCGTACTTGATAAGTCAATGCTGAGTTCCACAAAATCATGGCTTGTCTGCAGAGGGGGTAGGAATGTGTTCCTCCCTGCTTGTTTATGTACCACATGACTGTGGTGTTGTCCGTCTTTATCAGCAGCTGTCCTGGATGAAGTAGGTCCTTGAAGGCTCTCAGAACATTTTGTACAGCTAGCATCTCTTTTTGATTGATGTGTAGATGCCTTTGGCTTGGGGGCCATGTGTCCTGAATACATTTTCCTGCCATGTGGGCCCCATAGGCATAATCTGATGCATCTGTTGTTAGTGTTTGCCTGGCTGTGAGTAAAGTGAATGGCTGTCCCTTTTTGTGGTGACAGGCCTGTGCCCACCATCGAAACTCCTGTTGTAGGCAGGGCAAAGTGAGATTAATGATTCCAGGCTGTGGCAATGTTGAGTCTAAACACTTTTTAGGTACCAATGTAGTTTCCTCATATGCAGTCTTGCATATGGAATTAGTAGAATGCAGGAAGCCATGTAGCCCAGGGCCTGCAGAATTTGTCTTGCAGTTAACTGGGTCTTTGTTGCCATGTTTTTGAAGTAAGAAGTCAGTTGCCTTTGTTTGTCTGGCGTGAGATAAGCCATCTGGGCAGTTGTATTTAACCTTGCACCCAGGAATATTACCTCTTGAGAGGGTAACTAGGTTTGATTTCTTTTCGTTTACTGTGTACCCTAGGCAAATTAGTAATCTTTTTACAAGCGCCAGATGCTTTAGAAGAATGTCTTAGGCCTCTACTTGAATGAGGCAGTCGTCCAGTAGGGGTATATTTGAATTCCTCTTTGTCTGCAAAATGCAATTACTGGTGCAAGGCATTTTGTGAAGACCCTGGGCACAGTAGATAAGCCAAAGGGCAGTGCAGAGAATTGGTAGTACATTGAGCCAGCTATGAATATGAGGTATCTTCTGCAAGATTGTCTGATTGGGACATGCAGGTATGCCTCTGAGGTCCAGAGTTACAAGCCAAGCCTTTTTGCCCAGCATGGGCAGGAACTGCTGCAGAGTCAACATTTTGCATTTCGGAACGTCCAGAAAAGTATTTAGAATAGACAGGTCCAGAATCAGTCTCCATGCTTTGTCCTTTTCTTGGTATTAAGAAAAGTCTTGAATAAAATCCTTGTCCCTGCTCTTGTCGTGGCACTGGCTGAATAGCCCTCAAGTCTATGAGAGATGAAACTTGGTTTTGTGCCTCTGCCCATTGATTGTGTGGCAGGTCTGGCATACCTTTTGCCTTTGGAAGGGTGTGAAAGTGGAACCTGTAGCCCTGAGACTATATTTAAGACCCATTTGTCCTGGGTAATCATGTGCCAATTTTGTGAAAAAAGTGCTAGCTTTCCCCCTAAGGGTGCTGCCAAAAGAGAAATGCTTGGCATTGGCAGAGGGAAGTCATTGGGATTGTTTCCTATATGGCTGTATTTTGTCTTCTCCACTTTTGGAGGTAAAAGCACCCCACTGTTTGGGCCGGTATGAGCCCTGGGGCTGTTGTCTGCCTCTAGGGCGTCTGTATCTGCCTCTTTGTGGCCTGTCTGACATGGGAAATGACCAATTTTTAGAAGGCCAGTTCCTGCTAAATCTGGGTGGCTGCACCTGTAAGAAATCCTTAACTGTCTGCATAGATTTAGCTTTATCCTCCATTTTCTTTAATACCTCTTCTGCTTTAACACCAAACAAAGTATCATGCTGCAATGGAGCGTCCAATAATTTTGCTTTAACATGATCAGGCAGAATCTGT
>NC_056725.1:804420949-804436827 GCF_019279795.1 Protopterus annectens
GAGATAAAACAGTTTGGTTGGGCTTTAAGGAATCTTCCAGGCAGTTAGCTGCAATGTTTTCAAGTTGGGATGCAGGGTCTTGAAATTGTTCTGCGTTAGAAGAAGAGGCCATAGGGGAAGAGGCCATGAGTTTGCCTGAGACATGCTTCTCAATAGCGGGTACCAATGTTGTCTTGGCCAGTCCGGAGCTATTAGTATGACTTTTGGCTGTTCCTCCCTGATCTTCAGTAGAACCTTGTACATCAATGGGAGAGGTGGAAAAGCATATACTGTTAGGGCATTCCAGCTGAAAGAGAGAGAGTCCACCCTCCAGGCTTGTGGGTGGTATGTCCTTGAGCAGAATTTCTTCAGTTGGTGGTTGAGTGGGGAGGCGAACAGATCTATCTCTGGGATTCCCCATTTCTTTGTTATGAGTTTGAAGATGTCTGGATGCAGCATCCATTCGTGTGCATCCATGGTAGTTCTGCTTAAGCTGTCTGCTAGTGTATTCTCTTTTCCTGGTACGAATTTGGCCTGCAGCTGGATATTGAGATTCAGGCATAGGTTCCACAGATTCATAGCCATCTGGCATAGAGGGTAGGAATGTGTGCCTCCCTGTTTGTTTATGTACCACATGACCGTGGTGTTGTCTGTCCGTAACAGATGCCCTTGCTGGAGGAAGGGTCTGAATGCCTCGATTGCATGCCTTACTGCCAGCATTTCCTTTTGGTTTATGTGCATGCTTAGCTGCCCTTGAGGCCATAGGCCTTGGATACGTTTGTCCTCCATGTGTGCTCCCCATCCCCGGTCTGAGGCGTCCGTGGTGATGGTCTGCCTTGTTTTTGGTTTGTTGAAAGGCAACCCTCTGTTGGACTGGCAGGCCTGAGCCCACCACAGGAATTCCTTTTGAAGGCACGGAATGATTTGTATCATGGTTTCTAGACTGTGACTGTGTTGAGACCATAAATTCCTTAGGTACCACTGTAATTTCCTCATATGCAACCTGGCATGTGGAATTAAAATTATGCAGGATGCCATGTAACCCAGGGCCTGCAGGACTTTCCTTGCAGTAAGCTGAGTTTGTCTCATCAGAGTCATGAAGTAATCTGGAAGTTGTTTTTGTTTTTCTTCTGTGAGAAAAGCCATCTGAGTGATTGTGTCCAGATCCGCACCCAAAAAGGTTATCCTTTGGGATGGTACTAGTCTTGACTTTTGGATGTTGACTGTGTATCCCAAGGTTTGTAGCAGGTGTATGGCATAGGCCAAGTCCTTTAACAATTTTTTCTTGTTGTCCGCTTGTATTAGGCAGTCGTCTAGGTATGGATAAATTTGAAATCCCTGAAGTCTGCAGTGTGCAATTACTGATGCCAGGCATTTCGTGAATACTCTGGGTGCAGTAGATAAGCCAAAAGGCAATGTTGAGAATTGACAATGCTCTGATCCTGCAAGAAATCTGAGGTGTCTTCTGCAATCTGGTCGGATAGGGATGTGCAGGTATGCCTCCTTGAGATCTAGAGTCACCAGCAAAGACTCCTTGCCCAACATGGGAAGAAGTTGCTGTAGGGTCAGCATTTTGTATTTTGGCACAATGAGATAAGTGTTTAGTGCGGACAGGTCGAGTATAGGCCTCCATTGGTTTTCTTTTCTTGGCACAAGGAATAGTCTGGAGTAAAATCCTTGGCCTTGTTCTGTAGATGGTACCCTTTCTATAGCTTTCATCTGAAGTAACTTGCTGATTTGTCTTAAAGCCTCTGCCTTCTGGTTTGGTGGAAGGTTTGGCATTCTGCCTCTTTTTGGCAAAGTATGGAAGTGAAACCTGTATCCTTTGTCTATTATTTGCAATGTCCATGTATCCTTTGTAATGCAATGCCAGTTTTTCGAGAATAAAGCCAGCTTTCCGCCCAAGGGTGCTTCCAGTTGATCCCTGGTAGGCGGAATCAGAGTCAAGTCATTGGGTCTGTCCTGTAGTAGTGGTAGTAGTTGTAGCTGTTGCACTACTCCTCTGGTTGGCAGGCTGCCACTGAAGGCCTCTGTAGGGGCCCTTGGATTGACCTCTGTCTCTAGGGCACCTGTTTCTGCTTCTCTGTGCTCTGGAGGAGTCTGGAAAGGACCAATTCTTTGTAGGCCAGTTTCTGCTGAACCTCGGAGGTTGAACTTGCAGGAAATCTAACTGTTTGCACAGATTTTGCTTTTTCTTCAACCTTCTTTAGAATCTCCTGTGCAGGGGAGCCAAATAAATGTTGTTTCTCCATTGGAGCATCGAGGAGTTTAGCCTTGACATGGTCTGGCAAAGATTGCTCCTTCAGCCAGGCATGCCTACGAATTACTGCCCCAGTCATAGCTGATCTAAATGAAGCCTCCAGTGCATCATAGCCACATTTTAAGAAATGATTACTGACCTGTTGTGAGTTGTGTACCAAATCCTGAAGGGATTTACGGTCTAAGGGTTCAGGTGAAGAAAGTTTCTTATTTAGCTGACTTAACAAAATTCTTGGTACTGTATCATATGGAATTGACAGTTTAATGCCCTGGCAGAAAGAGTAGCAGAAGTATAAACCTTTTTTCCCCATCCCTCTAATGCTCTAGACTCTCTTTCAGAGGGTAGGGATTTTTGGCAGTAGCGGCTGCAACCCCTTTAGGGCCCTGAGAAATAGTTTCTGGGTCTGCAGCATGGGCTTTATACAGGTGGAAGTGAGAATCCGGGACCCTGTAATATCTGTCAGGTTTGGCGGGGGCCGGAGGAAGTGAATCAGGTGCAGTACTGACATCATTGTACACATCATCAATTACAGTTAGAACCGGAGGTATAGCTAAGGGCCTATGCTGGGGCAAATGCAAAAACGTCCTTAATCTTTTTCTAGAATCAGAGAAATCCTGACCCTGCCATTGAAAGTGTTCTCTCATGGAGTGTAAAGTCTCCCCAAAGGAAAATTCTTCAGGGGGGGGAGGCTAAAGGGATAGATTCTTCTGCATCTGAATCCTCATAAGGCGAGTAGGCCCCTTCCTGGTGGTCTGACAAATCAGATCCATCCGTGGAGTAATCTGAGAAGTGAGGTTCAGAGGGGTCAGTCCTGGGCCTTTTGTCTGGAGGCGGTTGGGAGGCCCTGTCTGGGTGAGGTTGGGAACCCCTAATTAAGGAGATAAGGTCCTCAGCAAGACTGAGGATCTGAGAACTAGAGGAAGGCCTCTGGGATGTAGATTTGGCAGGCAAAGCTTTTGAAAGTTTGGCAGCTTTAGCCCTGGAGAAGGATAGACATAGAAGCTGGGGGCCCTAGCTGCCCCATGTGCAGGGGTAGAAATGTCCAAAGGTATGGTGTCGGACAAATCCTGAACACTAGCTTCGGTAGGGAGTTCTGAAGCCGACTCAGCCGGGGCCTCTCTGGCCTCGGTGGTCGGAGGTATGGTTTCGGTAGTAGGAATAGCCGTGGACTCTGTTTCAGCTGAAACCGAGACACTCGTGGTAGGCCTAGCCATGGTTTCAGCCGAAACCACGGGCCGCGAGTGTCGGTCCTTTTCCTTGCGTTTTTTGACCATATGCGAAGTTGGAGCCTCCGACAGCATTTTATAAGCAAAAGCAGTTCCAAAAAACTCCTCTGCAAACTCTGACCGACGTCTAAGAGTCCATCGGTTGAAGGAGGCACAGGCTAAACAAGCTGATACGTCGTGGTCTGGGCCTAAGCAAGGAAGGCAGTAAGAATGGAAATCCTTATGAGGTATTTGTTTCCCACAAGTTAAACAATTATTTACTTTGACATCGGCTGAGGCAAGAAAGAGTCCCCAACGGGGTACTTAGCTTTTTTCGAAGTCTTCGGTAGCTGAAATCTCTGGATCTGACCAACCGGCACTTGCGAACAGCTTCTGCTTCGGGCACCGCGCAGCAAGAAAGACTGAGGAAAATGGCGTCGGCTGATGCTTTTATACCCCAAACACTCTGACGTCGGGGAAAGTGCGACATCAGCCGAGGCCAGACCCAGACTTTGGAATCCGGCCGACCGAAGGGCTGCCTGAGGCAGGACAACCCATATGTTATGACTGCATCCTTGAAGGACATCGACTGTTCCCTGGGCCAGAAGGGAGCCAACACAAGGATGTTGGGGGATTCCTTCTAAATCTTCATAAGTACACTGGATATTAGTGGAAAAGCATGACAGAACATTCCTTGTCCAAGGAAAGGAAAAGATATTGGTCTTCCAGGCCTGATCTAGTTTCCAATCATGGGGGTCTGCCTTTGTCCTGTTCAGCTCACCTGACACACAAGTTTGCTCAGACAGGAAGTAGAATGCCTGGAGAGCAAGACTGTCCTTTAAAAATCTATCCCAAGCTAACATGGCTAGTCTGCAAAAGAGCAAGACCTAGTACCCCTAGCTTGTTGATGGACTACATGACCATGGTACTTGTCTGTTAAAACTTGGAAGTTCTGGGGACCAAAGATGAGTTGAGTGCCTTGATTACAGCAACATATTTTACATTTATGTGCTTGAGTTTGTCTTTTTTGTGTCAAAAACTCCTTGTACTGTTATCCTCCTAAAACTACTCCTTATGCAAAGTCTGAAATGTCTGCAATGGTGTAGACCCAGATTTAGGGTTATTTGTTGTCTCAGTCAAGTGATTTCTCTTCCATCAAATCCAAGATCTGATATTTCAAAATATAATGGGTGCTGGTGCTATAACCACAGAGACTTCAGACACCACTGTTTATGTCTTATGTATAGTTTTGCCAGGGGTATTACAAGAATCACAGATGCCAGGACACTAAAAATTCTTCTGAGGTATTCCCTTGAAGAGACCAAAGTCTGAGTGGAAAACCCTAGAAATAGATCTAGGTATACATCTATTTTTCATGTGGAAAAAAAAGCTCTTTGAACTGAGCTGTCAAACAGAAGACAACTAGGAACACAATCCAGTGTAACAGTCAAAAAAAAAAAATACTTCTGAAATTTTTCTTGGAATCCCAGCTTGTGTAAGAGATCTCTCACACAACTGAGGGATTCCTGACACTGCGAAAGACTCCGCAAAGATAAGTTATCTAAATATGGAAAAATATGGATGCCCTGTAGCCTGCAATGAGATACAGCTGGAGCTAGACACCTTGTGAATATTCTTGGTGGGTGGTTAGTCCAGAGTAAGGTAGAGAAAGTACAGTTGTGTACACTTACCAAAAATGTAGATGTTAGAGTGTATTCACTGTTGCAAATATCACCTATGGGTTATCCCTGCTGTGATACCCCTCGGCCGGCCCGTGGCAATTACATCAGTTTTTCTTGCCCTAACCAGCGAGAAGCCCCAGCAAATATGGCCAAGTGGTCCTGGTGGTTAACAACCACCCCAGGAAGCTTATGTCTACCTAATGATATACAAGGGGGAAGGAGGGAGGGGAACCAAGACTGCAACAGTGAATACATTTGAACACCTACATTTATGGTAAGCGTAAACAACTGTACTGTGTTCTTTGTGTTTCACTGTTGCAGTCATCATCTGTGGGATAAGGTATGGAGGCCCTGCAGCACTGCAGAAGCAAACCCTGCCCTAGCCTTAGAGAAAAGAGGAAGGTGGTAATGCTTTGTATAGGTATGGACAGAGGTCCAGGTGGCAGCTTCCAAGATGTCCCTGGTGGGAACTCCTCTGAGGAATGCTGTGGAAGTGGAGGCTGCCCTAGTGGAATGGGTACGAAGAGACTTAGGGGGAAGGTTTCCATGAAATCTGTAGCAGAAATGGATACAGTGTGATATCCATTTGGAGACTGTCTGCTTGCAAATGTGCTTCCCCTCTGTCCCTAGGGCAAAACTAACAAGAAGTTGGTCCATTTTTCTTAAGGGTTTAGTATGGCCCAGGTAGAATCTGAGCTGCCTGTGCACTTCTAGAGAGTGCAGAATTCTTTTCCCCTTGTTTTGAGGGTTAGGGAAGAAGGTAGGCAGATGAATGGCCTGGTTGAGAGTCGCATTAGATATCACATTGGGCATAAAGGAGGGGTTAGTCTAAGGGAAATCCTGTCTGCATGGAAAATGATGAAAGGCTCAATGGCCACCAGTGCCTGAAGTTCAGAAACCCTTCTGGCTGAGATGATAGCTAGCAAAAAAAGCAGTTTTCCAGGAGAGGAATTTCACTTCTGCTGAAGCAGCAAGTTCGAATGGTGGTAAGGTTAATTTTTCCAAAACTTAATTAAGATCCCAGGCTGGCATGGGAGGCCTTCTGGGAGGTCGGATATCAGAAGCACCGCTGAGGAATTGTTTAATCAAAGTGAGAGAGAACAGGGTCTGGCCTGTATTAAACTGAGTTGAAATGGCTGAGTTGTGAATTTTAACAGAAGAGAAGGAGAGGCCACTATTGAGTAATTCCGGTAGATAGTCCAGGATAAGAGGGACAGAAGGTTGTGAGGAACTGGCACCAGGAGCAGAATCTTTTCCATTTCCCTGCATAAGATTTTCTGGTGCTGGGCCTTCTGGCCTCTGTGATAAAGTCTACAACCTGCTTGCTTAGCAGAAGCCCCTCTCTTACCTTGGGAGTATCAGCCATGCTGATAGCTTGAGAGTCTGCAAATCTGGGTGCAGCATCCCCCCCAGCTTGAGTCAAGAGGTTTTGGATCTGGGGAAGCTGCCTGGGAGGATGTGATGTCAGGCTGCGCAGCAAGGGGTACCATTGCTGTCTGGGCCAATCTTGAGCAATGAGGATGGCCTTGGGCCCCTCCTCCCTTATCTTGATGAGTACCTTGGGAATAAGAGACAGAGGGGGGAATGCGTACACGAAGAGGGAGTTCCATGGGAAGGTCTATGCATTCAGCTTCCTTGCCAGGTGGTGATACTCCCTGGTGCAGAATTTCTTTAGCTGATGGTTAAGGTGTGAAGCAAAGAGATCCACCTCCGGATTTCCCCACACTAGAGTGACTTGCACAAAGATCTTTTTGTGGAGTTGCCATTCGTGGGGGTCCATTAAGTGTCTGCTTATGTGGTATGACAGGGTGTTGTTGATCCCTGGTAGGTATTGGGCTATTAGGTGTAATCCCATGGAAAAGGCAGTTAGCCAGAGGTTTATGGCTAGCCTGCACAGAGGGTAAGATTGTGTCCCTCCCTGTTTGTTGATGTACCACATTACTGTGGTGTTGTCAGTTTTGATAAGGAGAACTCCTGGCCTGAGATGGGGTTGGAAAGATGTCAGAACCTTTTACACTGCAATCACTTCCTTCTGGTTGATATGCAAGGGAAGGTTTTGGGCATCCCAAAGACCTTGGGTGCACCTGCCTGCTAGGTGGGTGCCCCAAGCGATGTCTGAGGCATCGGTGGTGATGGTCTGCCCAATGGGGCAGTGGATGAAAGGGAGACCCTGGTTCTTGGCACAAGCCCCTTCCCACCAGAGAAACTCAGCCCTTATACAGGGTATCAGAGGGAGAGAGGTCTCCAGAGGCTGTCAGTGTTGACACTAAAGGTTCCTTAGATCCCAATGAAGTTGACTCATGTTCAGCCTGCCCAGAGGAATTAGAAAGATGCAAGAAACAGTGTACCCCCAAGGCTTGCCGGAACTTCCTCACTGTGAGGTGACTTTTGGACGCCACCAGGGTAAAGTAGAGAGGCAGGAAGCTCTGCTATTTTGGGGATAGGAAGGCCATTTGGGATGCTGTGTCCAGCAGTACTCCCAGGAAAATGATCCTCCTGGAGGGAGTTTGCTTTGACTTCTTCTCGTTGATGGTGAACCCCAAGGAAGTTAGGAGGGTTTTGACAAAGTGTAGGTCCTGGAGAAGCTTTTCTTTGCTCTCTGCGTGAATGAGGCAGTCTTCCAGATAAGGGTAAATCTGTACATTTTCCTGTCTGCAAAATGTTATGGCCAGGGCCAAACATTTGGTGAAAAGCATGGGAGCAGCAGATAAGCCGAAGGGAAGAGCAGAGGACTGAAAGTGCTGTGAGCCTGCTCTAAGATGCAGGAATTTTCTGCAGGACTCCTTTATGGGGATATGGAGGTATGCATCTTTTAGGTCCCGGGTCACTAACCAGGAATTTTCTGTCAGCATAGGCAGCAGCTGCTGTAGGATTAGCATTATGAAATTGGGGACCACCAGAAATGTGTTCAGAATGGACAGATCCAGGATGGGGCGCCAATTGCCCTCCTTTCTGTGAACAAAGAAAAGCCTGGAATAAAAGCCTTTGCCTGTTTGATCTGCTGGGACAGGCTCTACTGCCCCCTGGGCTATGGGAGTTTGGACTTGCTTTAATGCCTCTGCCCACCGATTGGGAGGCAGGTCTGGGTACCATCTGGGAATTGGGAGTTCATTGAAAGTGAATTTGTATCCCTGAAAAATTATCTTTAAGACCCACTGGTCCTTGGTTACAGACAGCCAATTTTCTTTGCAGAGGGACAGCCTTCCTCAGAGCTTTTCGGTGAAAGAAGGGTGGGGAGGGTGGGAGTCATTGAGAATTTTTGCCATAGAGTGATTGCTTAGAACGCTCTGCCTTATGGATGAGGTCCACTGTTTGGTTCTCTGTTGTCCCTGCTGTAGGGACTGGGGGGGAGGTCTGTCCCCTCGGGGCTTAGCTTGTCCCCGTCTGCTAGAAGCAGGAAAGGACCAGTGCTTAGAGGGAAAATTCCTGCTGAATCTAAAGAGGTTCATAGGTTAGTTCCATAGGTTGAACATGAAAGAAATCTTTTACTGTTTGCATAGATTTTGCTTTGTCATCCATCTTTTTAAGCACCTATTCTTTTTCTCCAAACAAGCGGTCTTTATCCAAAGGTGCATCAATTAATTTAGACTTGACATGATCAGGTAAAAGCTGTTACTTCAACCCATGCATGTCTCCTAATGACAGATCCAGACACTGCTGCCCTGCTAGAGGCTTCTAGTGCATCTTGTCCACAGTGTAATGAGTGCCTTGCCACTTGACAAGTAGAGTGCAATAACTAACTCCTTAGAAATGGCACAGTCAGGAAAGGTAGAAATCTTCTGCTTTAATAATTTGAAAGTGTGCTGTTGATATTTTAACATATGGAACTGACAGTTGAGAGCTATGATAGCTAAGGTTGCAGACATGTAAACTTTTTTACCCCATCTGTCCAGAGCTCTAGCATCCTTATCAGGAGTAGGGTTCTTTGCAGAACTAGCCCTGGCTCCCTTGGGACCCTGTGTAATGACCTCCGGGTCTGCAGCAGGATTTCTGTACAGGTACTTGCGAGTGCCTGGTACTCTGTGATACTTGTGTGGCTTACTAGGAGCAGGAGGCAGGGCTTCAGGGGCTAAACTGGATTCATGGAAAACATCATCCACCACTTCTAAAATAGGGGGGATGGCAAGGGGTCTGTACTGGGGGTAGGTCTAGAAATTATCTTAGCCTTTCCTTAGACTGAGGGAAATCCTGAGATTCCCACTGGAAATGTTCCCTGAGGGTGTGAAGTGTTTCCCCAAAGGAGAGGTCTTCTGGTTGGGAGGCAGAAGGGATGGATTCCTTTGTATTGGAATCCTCATGAGCAGTAAGAAGTTGTTGTTCCTCTTCAAAATCTGAATTATCTGATTCCTCAGAATTTTGCTCTGTCAACAGGTCAGGAGAAGGGTGTCTTTTCCTTTTAGAAGTTGTGGCTTGAATGCTGCTGATAAGGAAAATAAGATCCTCTGCCATGTTACGCATCTGGGCCTGGGGTGGACAGGTGGGAGTAAGATGGTGGCCAAAGGTAGATTTCCTAAGGGTGGCCAGGCCTCTAGGCATGGGAGTATTCATCGGTCTGAGAGAAATGGTAGTCGGGTGTGAAGATGTCAGTTTCTGACTGGAATCTGTAGTACGAAAGACTTCCTCAGAAACCAGTGACTGTGTCATGGCTCTGGACACAACCGAGGCAGAGACAGCCAAAGGCTCTGAAGACTAAAGAATATTTCTATGGCATACCGGACTCCGAAAGGGTCTCGGTAGAGGCCTGCATAGCAGTTGCATCGGGGATCAGGGGCTGCAAAAGCGCCTCACTGAATTCCAGAGAACTGATAACCTGCTTAGCGGAAGAGTCGTGGGAAGAATTAGCCTTGTGAGATCTGTTCTCTATCTTTATCCCTACACTTTTTAAGAGGCTCTACGGATTGCTGGCTGACTGATGCCATTTGTGAAGATGGAGGACAAAAATACCTGTCTACAAAAAGAGCTCTACGATGAATGGTTCTCGTGTTAGAGAGGGCACAGAACCGACAACGGGCAACATCGCGGTCTGGGCCTAAACAAGTGATGCAGTATGAATGGAAGCCTCGGCGTGCGATCTGCTTTCCACAGGCGAGACAATTGTTAACTTTTTCGAACATCGGTTAGTGCAAGAAAGAGAGATCCCCAACAGGGTACTTCGCTTTAGATGTTTTCAGCTGTGATCCGAACTCTGGTAGCGACCAACTGGCACACTTGTGAACTGCTATGGGCTCCACAGCAAGAAAGACTGATGTACTGGTGTCAGCTGACTTGCTTTATAGCACTGACGACCTGACGTCAGTCTACAGGTGACAGCAGCTGACGCAGAAAAACACTGACTCTGGTATTCGGGCACATGACTCTAGTATTCGGGCCGGCCGAGGGCTACCACAGCATGGATAACCCACAGGTGATGACTGCAACAGTGAAACACGAAGAACATCTGATAATGTAATCCAGACACACAAAACCTTAAGAAATGCCAGAAATCTGGATTAACAGGGATGTAATAGGAATCTTTTACATCTATTTTTGCCAGAAAACTTAAATGAAGATGTAAGCAGGTTATGAAGTGACAGCATTTTGAATTTGGGCACCATCACAAACTGAACTGGTTTATGAAAGAAAGATCCCAAACTGGTCTCCGGGTATTTTCTCACCTTGGCAAAGTACAGTTGTGTAGACTTACCATAAATGTAGATGTTCGAGTGTATTCACTGTTGCAGTCATCACATTTGGGCTATCTGCCTGCAGGTAGCCTGAATACCAGAGTCTTGGGATTTCTGCATCGGATGCTGTCGCCTCTTCCATGACGTCAGGACGTCATGGGTATAAAACATTCAGCCAATGCCATTACATCAGTTTTTCTTGCCCCAGATATCAGGAGCCCCGTAAATAGGAAACAATTACATGATGTGGAACACCCCCAGCAAAAAGCAAATACCAATGATATAAGGTATTACCAACAAAAAATATAGGTAGAAGTGAAGAGAAGTCGGGGGGGGGGGCTGGAAGGAGGGTAACCAGGACTGCAACATTGAATACACTCGAACATTTACATTTATGGTAAGTGTACTCAACTGTACTAGGTTCTTCGTGTTTCACCGTTTCAGTCATCACAGTTGATTCTCAAAGCTGAGGATGGGTGGAGGCAGTCAAGAAGCATTAGGGCTGGCAAGCCAGCCCTGTAAGACTGCTATAGCAAATCCAGCTCTGGATTTAGAAAATATTGTTAAGTGGTAATGCTTGGTGAAGGTGTGTACAGAGCTCCAGGTTGCAGCTTCCAGGATGTCTCTGGCAGGGACTCCCCTGAAAAATGCTGTAGAGGTTAACGTAGCCCTAGTGAAATGTGTTCTGATCCCCTGTGAGGCAGGTTTCCCATGATGTTTACAGCAGAAATGGATGCAGTGTGCTATCCACGTATAAATGGTTTGCCCTCTGCCCCTGTAACAAAACTGACTAACAGCTGGTCAGATTTTCAGAAAGGTTTAGTCCTGTTCAGATAGAACCTAAGCTGCCTGTGCACGTACAGGGAGTGCAGGATCCTTTCCCCTGTATTCTGAGGCTTAGGAAAAAAAGTTGGCAAATGAATGGATTGGTTTAAAGCCACAATAGATACCTCCTTTGGCATAAATGATTGGGTAGTCCTGAGGGAACCCTGTCCACATGAAAGATAATGAAGGGTTCCACAGCCATAAGGGCCTGCAATTCAGGCCCTCTTCTTACTGAAGTGATGGCTAGAAGTAAAGCTGTTTTCCAGGAGAGGAATTTTTTACTCTGCTGAAGCAGCAGGTTCAAAGGGCGGAAGCGTGAGTTTTTCCAATACAAAGTTAAGGTCCCAGGCTTTGGTGGGAGCTCTCCGGGGGGGGGGTCTTAAATTTTTTGGCTCCTCTCAAGAACGGTTTGAGTAGAGGATGAGAGCAGAGGGGTGGTTCAGTATTATAATGAGCTGAGATGGCAGAGACAGGAATCTTAATTGAAGAGAAGAATAGACCTTTGTTGGACATTTCTGTTAAGTAATCTAGTATATGAGGTAAACTGGGCACATTTGCGTCCATTCCTCGAAACTGGCTCCAAAAACAGTATCTATTCCACTTTTTTGAACAGGATTTCCTAGTTGCAGGCCTTTTGCCTCCAGGATGACATCCAGCACCTGTTTACTGAGGGCTCAGGGGATGAACCAGGCTGCTAGGTTCAGGGTTTATAATGGAGGATGCAAAATCTGGCCCTTCTGCTGGGACAGCAGGGAGGGGGTCTGAGGCAGGTGCCAAGGTGGCAGTACTGTCAGACTGCGAAAAGGTGGGTAACAGTGCTGGGGTGGCCAGTCTGGTGCAATCAGGATTCTCCTGTTTGATCTTTAGTAGAACCTTCGACAGGAGGGGCAGAGGGGGGAAAGGCACAGACTGAGAGGTTTTCCCATGTAAAGGGCAGAGCATCCACTTTCCATGTTTGGCTGTGGGGAGTTCTAGTGCAATCCAAAAAACCGCTGACAGTCCTGTACTCAAAAACCTTTATTCGGGAAACCACAACAGTTAAGCGCTTTTGTCAGCAACCACAGGCTGACTTCATCAAAACGGTGTGTATCACAACTCACACACCCAGTTAACCTTCTTCTGTCACCAGAAATGCAGTCCCAGTCTTCTTAATGTGTTTTAGTACTTTTATACTTGCAGCTAACTAAAGTGGGTTTTCACATTAAGAAGACTGGGACTGCTTTTCTGGTGACAAAAGGATAGCTGGGTGTGTGAGTTGTGATACACACAGTTCTGATGAAGTCAGCCTGTGGTTGCTGAAGAAAGCGCTTAACTGTTGTGGTTTCCCAAATAAAAGTTTTTGAGTACAGGACTGTCAGCGTTTTTTTGGATTTCTGTCAAGTTTTCTGTTGGTTCTTGGTTTTGAGTTCTGGTGCAATATTTGCTCAACTGAAAGTTCTGGGGGGAAGTGAAGAGGCCCACCTCTGGTGTCCCCCACCTGTGTATCAGCAGCTTGAATGATATGGGTTCCAGTTTCCATTTGTGTGGGTCCATTAGATTTCTGCTCAAGTCTGCCAGTGAATTTAGTTTGCCTGGCAGGAATTGAGCTTGCAGGTACACTAGGTTGCTCAAGGCTGTGCCCCACAAAGCCACGGCGAACGTGCAGAGGGGGTAGGAAAGGGTTCCCCCCTGCTTGTTGATGAACCACATAACTGTGGTGTTGTCTGTCTTCATCAATAGTTGCCCTGGAAGAATAAGGTGTTTGAAGGCTGTCAGAGCATTCTGTACAGCTAACATTTCTTTTTGATTGATATGCAGGTGCATTTGCTTTGGGCTCCATTTGCCTTGAATACCTTGTCCTGCCATGTGAGCCCTCCATGTATAGTCTGATGCATCTGCTGTTAAGGGTGGCAGGGGGTAGGGTGAAAGGGAATCCTTTGTTGTGGTAGCAGGCCTCTGCCCACCAAAGAAACTCTGCCCTTATGCAAGGAATGATAGGAATCATTGCTTCCAGGTCCTGAGAAAGTTGACACCAGAGACTTTTGAAGTACCATTGAAGTTTCCTCATATGCAGTCTTGCATATGGAATTAATAGAATGCAAAGAGGCCATGAACCCTAGGGCTTACAGTATTTTTCTTGCAGATAGTTGGGATTTGGTGGCCAGTAGAATGAAGTAGTTTGTCAATAACATTTGTTTTTCCAAAGTGAGGAATGCCATCTGGGAAGTTGTGTTCAAGCTTGCTCTCAATAATATAATCTGTTGGCTGGGTACTGGATGCGATTTCTTTTTGTAGATGGTGTACCCCATTGAAGTTAGAAGTCTCTGTACACGTCAGGTGCTGGAGTAGCAATTCCTGACTGTCTGCCTGAATCAGGCAATCGTGCAAGTATGCATGAATTAGAATTTTCTCTGCCTGCAATATGCAATGGCTGGAGCTAGGCATTTTGTGAATACCCTGGGTGCAGTAGATAAGCCAAAGGGAAGTGCAGAGAACTGATAATGCATAGAGCCTGCTGTGACACATAGGTATTTCCTGCAAGATTCCCTTATGGGGATGTGCAGATATTTAAAAAAAAAAAAAAAAAAGCTTAAGTCTAGAGTGGCTTGCCAGGAGTCCTTGGCTAGCATAGGAAGCAGCTGTTGGAGAGTAAGCATCTTGAACCTTGGAACCACCAAGAAGAGGATGAGAATAGACAGATCCAGGATAGGGTGCCAAGAGTTATCTTTCCTGGGTACCTGAAACAGTCTGGAGTAAAAACCTTATACCCTATGCTCTGCTGGGACAGGTCAAATAGCCTTGATACTGCGAAGAGAAAGTACTTGCTTTTGTGCCTCTGCCCACTGGTGTGGGGGAAGGTCTGGCCATCAGCTTGGGGTTGGCAGTGAATTGAAGTAGAATCTGTATCCCAGGGATACCATGTTCAAGACCCATCTGGTCTGGGTGATGTACTCAGAGTATTTTTGCATGTAGGGCAAGTTTTCCTCCTAAGGGTGCAAGTACTTCGGCAAGGCTTGGAAGAATTAAGGGCAAGTCATTGTTAGATTTCACCATAGGATGTTGGCTTACTACTCCCTGTTTTAGAAATGGGAGCACTCCATTGCTTAGATCTGTGCATACCCTAAGATTGTAATCGTGGTGGTATGCTACCCCTGGGTTAGGGCTGAGAAGGTCTGGGAGGGACTGGAAAGGACCAGTTTTTTGAAGGCCAATGCTTACTGAATTTAGGTGGCTGTACCTGTAGGAAATACTTAACAGTTTACATAAATTTAGCTTTTTCCTCCATCATTTTAAGGACGACTTATGCTTTATTGCCAAAGAGGTGTTCTTGATTTATTTAATTATTTATTTTATTTTACATTTGTTAACCGGGCTAGTCCAACTGGATACATGTCCATTTTCAGTGGAGGCCCGGGGAGAAAAGCTTCGCTACAATACTACTATAGTAAGACTAAACAAAAAATTTATCATAATATATCAGCATATACAAAAAAAATCTAAAAACATGTACTTTAAACCTTCTGATAGAATTAAAAGCATTTGAGTACAATATGAGGTAAAGTACCTAGTTTCTCTATTGCATAGAAAAGTGTACAGTATAAAAATACAAGTAAAGTACCTAGTTACTCTATTACATCTTTGTAAGAAGTTGAAAAGTAGAGATTTTGCGCCTTTGTTAGAAATGACGAAATAGAAACAGTTTTGTAGAGAGTAATGTAGAGAGTTATATATAAGAAAAAGAGAGGGTGGAAAGAGTCCCATGGAAGGGAGGTACAAAAAGTTAGTCTGGGTTATTGCAAGAGCAAAGCCAATGGTTGGAAAAGAAGAGTTTAAGTTTAGTTTTAAATAGTGGGATTGATGTTTGAGTAGTGAGGTCTTGAGGTAGTTGATTCCATATTTTCCCAACTGAGTTTGAAAATGTGGAGTCACCTGCTGAGTTCTTAGAGAAGTATGAATCAGTACTTTTTTAGGGGAGTGCAGGTTCTTCAGATTGTTATAGGGTTTTATGAGGGTGGAGAGCATTGGAGTATTGTCTGGGTGGTAGAGGGCTTTATGGGCAATTGTAAGTTGGTTAAAATGTATTAGGTTGGGTAATTCTAGCCACTCTAGTTTTTTAAGATTAGAACAATGATGAGTCCTGTATGGAGAGGCTGTAGCAAATCTGGCAATATTGTTATAAGATGTAGTTAGTTTGTTAAGATTATATTTAGAAAGATTTGTATACATTGGGGAGGCATATAATAGGGAAGAGATTAAGTGGGTTCTAGCTACTGTAGTTCTGGCT